>NW_028166796.1:5000-177842 GCF_964263955.1 Coregonus lavaretus
GCGTTTGCCTTGCAGCATTGCGTTGCAGAGGCAGTTGCAGTGCGTTCTGTGTGGTGCATACGTTGGATTTATCGAACGTATGCATCAAACTGTATGTAGACGGCTTGACAGAAATGGTAGCAGAAGGTGAATGTTGAACCTTTGTTGCACACATATCCAGATGATGCTGCGTCACATTTTGACACCGTCGGTGTGATCAAGGCATAAGAGAGACATTAATTTGGCTGCCTAATTTGCATACTGGTAGGCTTTTCGGCGATTATCTGCAGATAAATTATGAAAACTTTCAATGAAGATGGTGAATCCTCCTCACTGTTGGAACGATAGGTCTTAGTGGAGAGATAACTTTACACTGGTCCAAAATATGATCAAATAAAACAGATTGAATGGTTTTAAAAGCTAAATGATAATTATAATGGTATTATTAAAGATACTGATATAGGTCTACTGATTTACATTTTACATTAACATTTTTCATACTGGCCCCCCGTGGGAATTGAACCCACAACCCTGGCGTTGCAAACGCCATGCTCTACCAACTGAGCTACATCCCTGCCGGCCATTCCCTCCCCTACCCTGGACAACGCTGGGCCAATTGTGCGCCGCCCCATGGGTCTCCCGGTCGCGGCCGGCTACGACAGAGCCTGGATTCTAACCAGGATCTCTAGTGGCACAGCTAGCACTGCGATACAGTGCCTTAGACCACTGCGCCACTCGGGAGGTCATTTAAACCAAAGTGTTGACAATGGAGTAGGCAACTGATGCTTTCTGTGTAGCAAAGCCCATGTTTAACACCTGCTTAATTCTTCAATCATACCTGAATTGCAGATAGCTGAGAAAATGCCTCTTAAAATGAAACCTGAAGCCTGTGGAAGTTAGCAGACTCATACATGACTCTTTAAGAAGAAATCTGTGGGTCAGTTGCTAAACAAGTTTTTTTATTTTTTATAAATGACATACTGAAATTCACAAAGAGAGTTGCATTACATTTACATCATTTAGCAGACGCTCTTATCCAGAGCGACTTACAAATTGGGCAAACACTAGGGTCTCCCTTCTCTTAACATGTTTTGGCCCAGAACGTAACTGAGCATCTGTTCTGTTTATTTAGGAGACCCATTTTGTCATTTTGAAAAAGTGCCCCTCACACAATTTGTTTGATTTTAAATTTTACCTTTTATTTCTTTCAAGCTAAATTGGGCCATTTTTTTGTTTGAATTCAATACAATTTTGAAGAACAAACAGAATTGTGGCAATTCATATATTGCAGTAAAATACTTTAATCTCAAGAGAAAACAGGTTAAATGTTTAAAAAGGTTTCATGTTCTCTTTCTTAGACAATAGTTCTGATCATATAGTCCTAGACGATATCCAAAACAACTAACAATACACTGAATTCAGACGTTTTCAGTCATTTCAGTTGTAAACACAACAACACATTTCTCCTATCTGGGAGGTAAACTCAAAGTATTCAGTCATTTCGCTGTGTGTATTTCAGATGGAATCAACGCATTAGAATGTACCAGAAGCCGCCAAAATAGAGCTTATTTGGAAAAAAACGTCAACTCAAAGACGAAGGATAATCTCATCTGAAAATTCTATAATAGGGAACCAGAACAGACAAGGGTTTGAGTCCCAAATGGCACCCTATTCCCTATATAATGACCTACCATTGACCAGAGTTCGATGGGCCCTGGTCAAAGTCGTGCACTAGGGCCTATATAGGGATTACAGTGAGGGAAAAAAGTATTTGATCCCCTGCTGATTTTGTACGTTTGCCCACTGACAAAGACATGATCAGTCTATAATTTTAATGGTAGGTTTATTTGAACAGTGAGAGACAGAATAACAACAACAAAAAATCCAGAATAACGCATGTCAAAAATGTTATAAATTGATTTGCATTTTAATGAGGGAAATAAGTATTTGACCCCCTCACAATCAGAAAGATTTCTGGCTCCCAGGTGTCTTTTATACAGGTAATGAGCTGAGATTAGGAGCACACTCTTAAAGGGAGTGCTCCTAATCTCAGTTTGTTACCTGTATAAAATACATCTGTCCACAGAAGCAATCAATCAATCAGATTCCAAACTCTCCACCATGGCCAAGCTCAAAGAGCTCTCCAAGGATGTCAGGGACAAGATTGTAGACCTACACAAGGCTGGAATGGGCTACAAGACCATCGCCAAGCAGCTTGGTGAGAAGGTGACAACAGTTGGTGCGATTATTCGCAAATGGAAGAAACACAAAAGCACTGTCAATCTCCCTCGGCCTGGTGCTCCATGCAAGATCTCACCTCGTGGAGTTGCAATGATCATGAGAACGGTGAGGAATCAGCCCAGAATTACACGGGAGGATCTTGTCATCTTGTTGTTGTTATTCTGTCTCTCACTGTTCAAATAAACCTACCATTAAAATTATAGACTGATCATGTCTTTGTCAGTGGGCAAACGTACAAAATCAGCAGGGGATCAAATACTTTTTTCCCCTCACTGTAGTACGTATCCTATGAGTGTCATAAAATAGCCTAACAACAAAGGAAATAGAAACGTTGACTCATTTTACTGTAGTCTGACTGCCACAGGATGGAAACCAACTATTTTACTGTAGTCTGACTGCCACAGGATGGAAACCAACTATTTTACTGTAGTCTGACTGCCACAGGATGGAAACCAACTATTTTACTGTAGTCTGACTGCCACAGGATGGAAACCAACTATTTTACTGTAGTCTGACTGCCACAGGATGGAAACCAACTATTTTATTGTAGTCTGACTGCCACAGGATGGAAACCAACTATTTTACTGTAGTCTGACTGCCACAGGATGGAAACCAACTATTTTACTGTAGTCTGACTGCCACAGGATGGAAACCAACTATTTTACTGTAGTCTGACTGCCACAGGATGGAAACCAACTATTTTACTGTAGTCTGACTGCCACAGGATGGAAACCAACTATTTTACTGTAGTCTGACTGCCACAGGATGGAAACCAACTATTTTACTGTAGTCTGACTGCCACAGGATGGAAACCAACTATTTTACTGTAGTCTGACTGCCACAGGATGGAAACCAACTATTTTACTGTAGTCTGACTGCCACAGGATGGAAACCAACTATTTTACTGTAGTCTGACTGCCACAGGATGGAAACCAACTATTTTACTGTAGTCTGACTGCCACAGGATAGAAACCAACTATTTTACTGTAGTCTGACTGCCACAGGAATGAAACCAACTATTTTACTGTAGTCTGACTGCCACAGGATGGAAACCAACTATTTTACTGTAGTCTGACTGCCACAGGATGGAAACCAACTATTTTACTGTAGTCTGACTGCCACAGGATGGAAACCAACTATTTTACTGTAGTCTGACTGCCACAGGAATGAAACCAACTATTTTACTGTAGTCTGACTGCCACAGGATGGAAACCAACTATTTTACTGTAGTCTGACTGCCACAGGATGGAAACCAACTATTTTACTGTAGTCTGACTGCCACAGGATGGAAACCAACTATTTTACTGTAGTCTGACTGCCACAGGAATGAAACCAACTATTTTACTGTAGTCTGACTGCCACAGGATGGAAACCAACTATTTTACTGTAGTCTGACTGCCACAGGATGGAAACCAACTATTTTACTGTAGTCTGACTGCCACAGGATGGAAACCAACTATTTTACTGTAGTCTGACTGCCACAGGATGGAAACCAACTATTTTACTGTAGTCTGACTGCCACAGGATGGAAACCAACTATTTTACTGTAGTCTGACTGCCACAGGATGGAAACCAACTATTTTACTGTAGTCTGACTGCCACAGGATGGAAACCAACTATTTTACTGTAGTCTGACTGCCACAGGATGGAAACCAACTATTTTACTGTAGTCTGACTGCCACAGGATGGAAACCAACTATTTTACTGTAGTCTGACTGCCACAGGATGGAAACCAACTATTTTACTGTAGTCTGACTGCCACAGGATGGAAACCAACTATTTTACTGTAGTCTGACTGCCACAGGATGGAAACCAACTATTTTACTGTAGTCTGACTGCCACAGGATGGAAACCAACTATTTTACTGTAGTCTGACTGCCACAGGATGGAAACCAACTATTTTACTGTAGTCTGACTGCCACAGGATGGAAACCAACTATTTTACTGTAGTCTGACTGCCACAGGATGGAAACCAACTATTTTACTGTAGTCTGACTGCCACAGGATGGAAACCAACTATTTTACTGTAGTCTGACTGCCACAGGAATGAAACCAACTATTTTACTGTAGTCTGACTGCCACAGGATGGAAACCAACTATTTTACTGTAGTCTGACTGCCACAGGATGGAAACCAACTATTTTACTGTAGTCTGACTGCCACAGGATGGAAACCAACTATTTTACTGTAGTCTGACTGCCACAGGATGGAAACCAACTATTTTACTGTAGTCTGACTGCCACAGGATGGAAACTAACTATTTTACTGTAGTCTGACTGCCACAGGATGGAAACCAACTATTTTACTGTAGTCTGACTGCCACAGGAATGAAACCAACTATTTTACTGTAGTCTGACTGCCACAGGATGGAAACCAACTATTTTACTGTAGTCTGACTGCCACAGGATGGAAACCAACTATTTTACTGTAGTCTGACTGCCACAGGATGGAAACCAACTATTTTACTGTAGTCTGACTGCCACAGGATGGAAACCAACTATTTTACTGTAGTCTGACTGCCACAGGATGGAAACCAACTATTTTACTGTAGTCTGACTGCCACAGGATGGAAACCAACTATTTTACTGTAGTCTGACTGCCACAGGAATGAAACCAACTATTTTACTGTAGTCTGACTGCCACAGGATGGAAACCAACTATTTTACTGTAGTCTGACTGCCACAGGATGGAAACCAACTATTTTACTGTAGTCTGACTGCCACAGGATGGAAACCAACTATTTTACTGTAGTCTGACTGCCACAGGATGGAAACCAACTATTTTACTGTAGTCTGACTGCCACAGGATGGAAACCAACTATTTTACTGTAGTCTGACTGCCACAGGAATGAAACCAACTATTTTACTGTAGTCTGACTGCCACAGGATGGAAACCAACTATTTTACTGTAGTCTGACTGCCACAGGATGGAAACCAACTATTTTACTGTAGTCTGACTGCCACAGGATGGAAACCAACTATTTTACTGTAGTCTGACTGCCACAGGATGGAAACCAACTATTTTACTGTAGTCTGACTGCCACAGGATGGAAACCAACTATTTTACTGTAGTCTGACTGCCACAGGATGGAAACCAACTATTTTACTGTAGTCTGACTGCCACAGGAATGAAACCAACTATTTTACTGTAGTCTGACTGCCACAGGATGGAAACCAACTATTTTACTGTAGTCTGACTGCCACAGGAATGAAACCAACTATTTTACTGTAGTCTGACTGCCACAGGATGGAAACCAACTATTTTACTGTAGTCTGACTGCCACAGGATGGAAACCAACTATTTTACTGTAGTCTGACTGCCACAGGATGGAAACCAACTATTTTACTGTAGTCTGACTGCCACAGGATGGAAACCAACTATTTTACTGTAGTCTGACTGCCACAGGATGGAAACCAACTATTTTACTGTAGTCTGACTGCCACAGGATGGAAACCAACTATTTTACTGTAGTCTGACTGCCACAGGATGGAAACCAACTATTTTACTGTAGTCTGACTGCCACAGGATGGAAACCAACTATTTTACTGTAGTCTGACTGCCACAGGATGGAAACCAACTATTTTACTGTAGTCTGACTGCCACAGGATGGAAACCAACTATTTTACTGTAGTCTGACTGCCACAGGAATGGAAACCAACTATTTTACTGTAGTCTGACTGCCACAGGATGGAAACCAACTATTTTACTGTAGTCTGACTGCCACAGGATGGAAACCAACTATTTTACTGTAGTCTGACTGCCACAGGATGGAAACCAACTATTTTACTGTAGTCTGACTGCCACAGGATGGAAACCAACTATTTTACTGTAGTCTGACTGCCACAGGAATGAAACCAACTATTTTACTGTAGTCTGACTGCCACAGGATGGAAACCAACTATTTTACTGTAGTCTGACTGCCACAGGATGGAAACCAACTATTTTACTGTAGTCTGACTGCCACAGGATGGAAACCAACTATTTTACTGTAGTCTGACTGCCACAGGATGGAAACCAACTATTTTACTGTAGTCTGACTGCCACAGGATGGAAACCAACTATTTTACTGTAGTCTGACTGCCACAGGATGGAAACCAACTATTTTACTGTAGTCTGACTGCCACAGGATGGAAACCAACTATTTTACTGTAGTCTGACTGCCACAGGATGGAAACCAACTATTTTACTGTAGTCTGACTGCCACAGGATGGAAACCAACTATTTTACTGTAGTCTGACTGCCACAGGATGGAAACCAACTATTTTACTGTAGTCTGACTGCCACAGGATGGAAACCAACTATTTTACTGTAGTCTGACTGCCACAGGATGGAAACCAACTATTTTACTGTAGTCTGACTGCCACAGGATGGAAACCAACTATTTTACTGTAGTCTGACTGCCACAGGATGGAAACCAACTATTTTACTGTAGTCTGACTGCCACAGGATGGAAACCAACTATTTTACTGTAGTCTGACTGCCACAGGATGGAAACCAACTATTTTACTGTAGTCTGACTGCCACAGGAATGAAACCAACTATTTTACTGTAGTCTGACTGCCACAGGATGGAAACCAACTATTTTACTGTAGTCTGACTGCCACAGGAATGAAACCAACTATTTTACTGTAGTCTGACTGCCACAGGATAGAAACCAACTATTTTACTGTAGTCTGACTGCCACAGGAATGAAACCAACTATTTTACTGTAGTCTGACTGCCACAGGATGGAAACCAACTATTTTACTGTAGTCTGACTGCCACAGGAATGAAACCAACTATTTTACTGTAGTCTGACTGCCACAGGATGGAAACCAACTATTTTACTGTAGTCTGACTGCCACAGGATGGAAACCAACTATTTTACTGTAGTCTGACTGCCACAGGATGGAAACCAACTATTTTACTGTAGTCTGACTGCCACAGGATGGAAACCAACTATTTTACTGTAGTCTGACTGCCACAGGATGGAAACCAACTATTTTACTGTAGTCTGACTGCCACAGGAATGAAACCAACTATTTTACTGTAGTCTGACTGCCACAGGATGGAAACCAACTATTTTACTGTAGTCTGACTGCCACAGGAATGAAACCAACTATTTTACTGTAGTCTGACTGCCACAGGATGGAAACCAACTATTTTACTGTAGTCTGACTGCCACAGGAATGAAACCAACTATTTTACTGTAGTCTGACTGCCACAGGAATGAAACCAACTATTTTACTGTAGTCTGACTGCCACAGGATGGAAACCAACTATTTTACTGTAGTCTGACTGCCACAGGATGGAAACCAACTATTTTACTGTAGTCTGACTGCCACAGGATGGAAACCAACTATTTTACTGTAGTCTGACTGCCACAGGATGGAAACCAACTATTTTACTGTAGTCTGACTGCCACAGGATGGAAACCAACTATTTTACTGTAGTCTGACTGCCACAGGATGGAAACCAACTATTTTACTGTAGTCTGACTGCCACAGGATGGAAACCAACTATTTTACTGTAGTCTGACTGCCACAGGATGGAAACCAACTATTTTACTGTAGTCTGACTGCCACAGGATGGAAACCAACTATTTTACTGTAGTCTGACTGCCACAGGATGGAAACCAACTATTTTACTGTAGTCTGACTGCCACAGGATGGAAACCAACTATTTTACTGTAGTCTGACTGCCACAGGATGGAAACCAACTATTTTACTGTAGTCTGACTGCCACAGGATGGAAACCAACTATTTTACTGTAGTCTGACTGCCACAGGATGGAAACCAACTATTTTACTGTAGTCTGACTGCCACAGGATGGAAACCAACTATTTTACTGTAGTCTGACTGCCACAGGAATGAAACCAACTATTTTACTGTAGTCTGACTGCCACAGGATGGAAACCAACTATTTTACTGTAGTCTGACTGCCACAGGATGGAAACCAACTATTTTACTGTAGTCTGACTGCCACAGGATGGAAACCAACTATTTTACTGTAGTCTGACTGCCACAGGATGGAAACCAACTATTTTACTGTAGTCTGACTGCCACAGGATGGAAACCAACTATTTTACTGTAGTCTGACTGCCACAGGATGGAAACCAACTATTTTACTGTAGTCTGACTGCCACAGGAATGAAACCAACTATTTTACTGTAGTCTGACTGCCACAGGAATGAAACCAACTATTTTACTGTAGTCTGACTGCCACAGGATGGAAACCAACTATTTTACTGTAGTCTGACTGCCACAGGATGGAAACCAACTATTTTACTGTAGTCTGACTGCCACAGGATGGAAACCAACTATTTTACTGTAGTCTGACTGCCACAGGATGGAAACCAACTATTTTACTGTAGTCTGACTGCCACAGGATGGAAACCAACTATTTTACTGTAGTCTGACTGCCACAGGAATGAAACCAACTATTTTACTGTAGTCTGACTGCCACAGGATGGAAACCAACTATTTTACTGTAGTCTGACTGCCACAGGATGGAAACCAACTATTTTACTGTAGTCTGACTGCCACAGGAATGAAACCAACTATTTTACTGTAGTCTGACTGCCACAGGATGGAAACCAACTATTTTACTGTAGTCTGACTGCCACAGGATGGAAACCAACTATTTTACTGTAGTCTGACTGCCACAGGATGGAAACCAACTATTTTACTGTAGTCTGACTGCCACAGGATGGAAACCAACTATTTTACTGTAGTCTGACTGCCACAGGATGGAAACCAACTATTTTACTGTAGTCTGAGTGCCACAGGAATGAAACCAACTATTTTACTGTAGTCTGACTGCCACAGGATGGAAACCAACTATTTTACTGTAGTCTGACTGCCACAGGAATGAAACCAACTATTTTACTGTAGTCTGACTGCCACAGGATGGAAACCAACTATTTTACTGTAGTCTGACTGCCACAGGAATGAAACCAACTATTTTACTGTAGTCTGACTGCCACAGGATGGAAACCAACTATTTTACTGTAGTCTGACTGCCACAGGATGGAAACCAACTATTTTACTGTAGTCTGACTGCCACAGGATGGAAACCAACTATTTTACTGTAGTCTGACTGCCACAGGAATGAAACCAACTATTTTACTGTAGTCTGACTGCCACAGGAATGAAACCAACTATTTTACTGTAGTCTGACTGCCACAGGATGGAAACCAACTATTTTACTGTAGTCTGACTGCCACAGGAATGAAACCAACTATTTTACTGTAGTCTGACTGCCACAGGATGGAGACCAACTATTTTACTGTAGTCTGACTGCCACAGGATGGAAACCAACTATTTTACTGTAGTCTGACTGCCACAGGATGGAAACCAACTATTTTACTGTAGTCTGACTGCCACAGGATGGAAACCAACTATTTTACTGTAGTCTGACTGCCACAGGATGGAAACCAACTATTTTACTGTAGTCTGACTGCCACAGGAATGAAACCAACTATTTTACTGTAGTCTGACTGCCACAGGATGGAAACCAACTATTTTACTGTAGTCTGACTGCCACAGGAATGAAACCAACTATTTTACTGTAGTCTGACTGCCACAGGATGGAAACCAACTATTTTACTGTAGTCTGACTGCCACAGGATGGAAACCAACTATTTTACTGTAGTCTGACTGCCACAGGATGGAAACCAACTATTTTACTGTAGTCTGACTGCCACAGGATGGAAACCAACTATTTTACTGTAGTCTGACTGCCACAGGATGGAAACCAACTATTTTACTGTAGTCTGACTGCCACAGGAATGAAACCAACTATTTTACTGTAGTCTGACTGCCACAGGATGGAAACCAACTATTTTACTGTAGTCTGACTGCCACAGGAATGAAACCAACTATTTTACTGTAGTCTGACTGCCACAGGATGGAAACCAACTATTTTACTGTAGTCTGACTGCCACAGGATGGAAACCAACTATTTTACTGTAGTCTGACTGCCACAGGATGGAAACCAACTATTTTACTGTAGTCTGACTGCCACAGGATGGAAACCAACTATTTTACTGTAGTCTGACTGCCACAGGATGGAAACCAACTATTTTACTGTAGTCTGACTGCCACAGGATGGAAACCAACTATTTTACTGTAGTCTGACTGCCACAGGATGGAAACCAACTATTTTACTGTAGTCTGACTGCCACAGGATGGAAACCAACTATTTTACTGTAGTCTGACTGCCACAGGATGGAAACCAACTATTTTACTGTAGTCTGACTGCCACAGGATGGAAACCAACTATTTTACTGTAGTCTGACTGCCACAGGATGGAAACCAACTATTTTACTGTAGTCTGACTGCCACAGGATGGAAACCAACTATTTTACTGTAGTCTGACTGCCACAGGATGGAAACCAACTATTTTACTGTAGTCTGACTGCCACAGGATGGAAACCAACTATTTTACTGTAGTCTGACTGCCACAGGATGGAAACCAACTATTTTACTGTAGTCTGACTGCCACAGGATGGAAACCAACTATTTTACTGTAGTCTGACTGCCACAGGATGGAAACCAACTATTTTACTGTAGTCTGACTGCCACAGGATGGAAACCAACTATTTTACTGTAGTCTGACTGCCACAGGATGGAAACCAACTATTTTACTGTAGTCTGACTGCCACAGGATGGAAACCAACTATTTTACTGTAGTCTGACTGCCACAGGATGGAAACCAACTATTTTACTGTAGTCTGACTGCCACAGGATGGAAACCAACTATTTTACTGTAGTCTGACTGCCACAGGATGGAAACCAACTATTTTACTGTAGTCTGACTGCCACAGGATGGAAACCAACTATTTTACTGTAGTCTGACTGCCACAGGATGGAAACCAACTATTTTACTGTAGTCTGACTGCCACAGGATGGAAACCAACTATTTTACTGTAGTCTGACTGCCACAGGATGGAAACCAACTATTTTACTGTAGTCTGACTGCCACAGGATGGAAACCAACTATTTTACTGTAGTCTGACTGCCACAGGAATGAAACCAACTATTTTACTGTAGTCTGACTGCCACAGGATGGAAACCAACTATTTTACTGTAGTCTGACTGCCACAGGATGGAAACCAACTATTTTACTGTAGTCTGACTGCCACAGGAATGAAACCAACTATTTTACTGTAGTCTGACTGCCACAGGAATGAAACCAACTATTTTACTGTAGTCTGACTGCCACAGGAATGAAACCAACTATTTTACTGTAGTCTGACTGCCACAGGATGGAAACCAACTATTTTACTGTAGTCTGACTGCCACAGGATGGAAACCAACTATTTTACTGTAGTCTGACTGCCACAGGATGGAAACCAACTATTTTACTGTAGTCTGACTGCCACAGGATGGAAACCAACTATTTTACTGTAGTCTGACTGCCACAGGATGGAAACCAACTATTTTACTGTAGTCTGACTGCCACAGGATGGAAACCAACTATTTTACTGTAGTCTGACTGCCACAGGATGGAAACCAACTATTTTACTGTAGTCTGACTGCCACAGGATGGGAACCAACTATTTTACTGTAGTCTGACTGCCACAGGATGGAAACCAACTATTTTACTGTAGTCTGACTGCCACAGGATGGAAACCAACTATTTTACTGTAGTCTGACTGCCACAGGATGGAAACCAACTATTTTACTGTAGTCTGACTGCCACAGGATGGAAACCAACTATTTTACTGTAGTCTGACTGCCACAGGATGGAAACCAACTATTTTACTGTAGTCTGACTGCCACAGGATGGAGACCAACTATTTTACTGTAGTCTGACTGCCACAGGATGGAAACCAACTATTTTACTGTAGTCTGACTGCCACAGGATGGAAACCAACTATTTTACTGTAGTCTGACTGCCACAGGATGGAAACCAACTATTTTACTGTAGTCTGACTGCCACAGGATGGAAACCAACTATTTTACTGTAGTCTGACTGCCACAGGATGGAAACCAACTATTTTACTGTAGTCTGACTGCCACAGGATGGAAACCAACTATTTTACTGTAGTCTGACTGCCACAGGATGGAAAAACAACTCTATACTGACAATATTGGAGAATGTTTATGTGGTAAAATCTCTTGTTTGGCAAATACCTTTTTATATTACATAATGTGTTCTAAATGTATAGGCCTAAACCATTATATTACATAGTATTTGTATTTATTAGGGATCCCCACTACTCTTCCTGGGGTCCAAACATATTAAAGCACTTACATTACATATAAATCAAAAGATAAAACAGTACATCATATAACATCATTACACCACTACATATCTACAATACCAAATGTATAGTACCACCATACAACAATATTACAATGTGTGCGTATGCATGTGTCTGTACCTTTGTGTGTGTGTCTCTTCACAGTCCCCGTTGTTCCATAACGTGTATTTTTACCTGTTTTTTCAATCTGATTTGACTGCCTACATGAGTTACCTGATGTGGAATAGAGTTCCATGTAGTCATGGCTCTATGTAGTACTGTGCGCCTCCCATAGTCTGTTCTGGACTTGGGGACTGTGAAGAGACCTCTGGTGGCATGTCTTGTTGGGTATGCATGGGTGTCTGAGCTGTGTGCTAGTATTTTAAAAACAGACAGCTCGGTACATTCAATATGTCAACACCTCTTACAAAAACACTTTTCCACTTTGAGCCATGAGAGATTGACATGATTGCATGTCATTAATGTTAGCTCTCTGTGTACATCCAAGGGCCAGACGTGCTGCCCTGTTCTGAGCCAACTGCAATTTCCTAAGTCCCTCTTTGTGGCACCTGACCACACGACTGAACAGTCTTCCAGGTGCGACAAAACTAGGGCCTGTAAGGACCTGCCTTGTTGATAGTGCTGTTAAGAACGTAGAGCAGCGCTTTATTATGGACAGGCTTCTACCCATCTTAGCTACTGTTGTATCAATATGTTTTGACCATGACAGTTTAAAAAAAAAAAAAAAACATTGTAAAGTGGTTGTCCCACTGGCTATCATAAGGTGAATGCACCAATTTGTAAGTCGCTCTGGATAAGAGCGTCTGCTAAATGATGTAAATGTAATGTAGTGCACTAATTTTGACCAGGACCCATTGGGCTCTATAGTTTACTATGACCCATAGGGCTCTGGTCTAAAGTAGTGCACTACCTTGGGAACAGGGTGCCATTTGGCACATAACCCCAGTTGTTAAATCTATCCAGCAGACATACTTTAATGTTTAATAGCGATATACTAGACGACATGCTGCTGCCATATCTTCTTCCATTCACTAATCTATCCTCAGATTAACACAATCTGCAGGACAGTCAAACCCACGTGGGACTACATTATGGTGGGTTAATCCCTGCCTCGCCATTACAGATGGGACACACTGGTGACCTGCAGGACAGTCAAACCCACGTGGGACTACATTATGGTGGGTTAATCCCTGCCTCGCCATTACAGATGGAACACGCTGGTGACCTGCAGGACAGTCAAACCCACGTGAGACTACATTATGGTGGGTTAATCCCTGCCTCGCCATTACAGATGGAACACGCTGGTGACCTGCAGGACAGTCAAACCCACGTGGGACTACATTATGGTGGGTTAATCCCTGCCTCGCCATTACAGATGGAACACGCTGGTGACCTGCAGGACAGTCAAACCCACGTGGGACTACATTATGGTGGGTTAATCCCTGCCTCGCCATTACAGATGGGACACGCTGGTGACCTGCAGGACAGTCAAACCCACGTGAGACTACATTATGGTGGGTTAATCCCTGCCTCGCCATTACAGATGGGACACGCTGGTGACCTGCAGGACAGTCAAACCCACGTGAGACTACATTATGGTGGGTTAATCCCTGCCTCGCCATTACAGATGGAACACGCTGGTGACCTGCAGGACAGTCAAACCCACGTGAGACTACATTATGGTGGGTTAATCCCTGCCTCGCCATTACAGATGGAACACGCTGGTGACCTGCAGGACAGTCAAACCCACGTGAGACTACATTATGGTGGGTTAATCCCCGCCTCGCCATTACAGATGGAACACACTGGTGACCTGCAGGACAGTCAAACCCACGTGAGACTACATTATGGTGGGTTAATCCCTGCCTCGCCATTACAGATGGGACACACTGGTGACCTACTCCATGACATTTTAAAACGACACACAGGGGCTGATGTTTGGTTAACAGAGGCCTTCACAAGAGAACGGTTTACAAACCAGTGGAATGTATTTATTTAACCTTTATTTAACCAGGAAGGGCTCATTGAGATATGAAATCTCTTTTTCAAGAGCGTCCTGGCCAAGATGGGTAGCATCAAGTCGTTACACAATTACAGACAGACAACATGAACAACCATAGGTCATCTAGTAAACATCCATAGAAATCACAGGAGTATAACAAAATGATAAAACAGCAATTTAAAAACATTGACAGGTCAAGGAATCAGCCTCGAAATCCATCATCAATGATTTAAAAACACCAATCGGGACAAGTTCTTCCAGTTTAAAATGTATGTTGTAAGGCGTTCCAAGCCGATGGCGCAGAGTACAGAAAATACCTATTACCAAATTCAGTTCGGACATTTGGAACAGTTAGCAGGAGAAACTCCTGTCTCACTCTTTATAACACTCTGTTCCACGTCACTAGGTTTATAACACTCTGTTCCACGTCACTAGGTTTATAACACTCTGCTCCATGTCACTAGGTTTATAACACTCTGCTCCATGTCACTAGGTTTATAACACTCTGCTCCATGTCACTAGGTTTATAACACTCTGCTCCATGTCACTAGGTTTATAACACTCTGCTCCATGTCACTAGGTTTATAACACTCTGCTCCATGTCACTAGGTTTATAACACTCTGCTCCATGTCACTAGGTTTATAACACTCTGCTCCATGTCACTAGGTTTATAACACTCTGCTCCATGTCACTAGGTTTATAACACTCTGCTCCATGTCACTAGGTTTATAACACTCTGCTCCATGTCACTAGGTTTATAACACTCTGCTCCATGTCACTAGGTTTATAACACTCTGCTCCATGTCACTAGGTTTATAACACTCTGCTCCATGTCACTAGGTTTATAACACTCTGCTCCATGTCACTAGGTTTATAACACTCTGCTCCATGTCACTAGGGTTATAACACTCTGCTCCATGTCACTAGGTTTATAACACTCTGCTCCATGTCACTAGGTTTATAACACTCTGCTCCATGTCACTAGGTTTATAACACTCTGCTCCACGTCACTAGGTTTATAACACTCTGCTCCACGTCACTAGGTTCATAACACTCTGCTCCATGTCACTAGGTTCATAACACTCTGCTCCATGTCACTAGGTTTAAAACCAAAACAACAGTCACAGCATCCTACTTTGGCAGTAATTGTTCTTGGATGTTCATTTTCCCCGCTGTCATGACTGTCCACGAGAATCCAAATAGGTCAGATCAGGTTTGCAATGAATAACTTAAATCAGACCCCCTCTCACCCGTAGAGGGGGGTTAACAGCTCACAACCTGTCGTAAATCAAGGGAGAAGGCCCAGGCTCTCCCTCTCAAGATCCCCAAAGGAATCTCTTTGTTTAACATTATTTTTGCCGCTGAAACTTTAACATGTTCAAAAGCGAATACTGGAACAATATTTCTAACGTAGAACGTGGGGAATGGTTGGAAGTGATCTATTGGACACTAAGGTCATTCTGTTTGTCATTTTGTGATGTCATAAAACATTTTTATAAAAGGAAATACTGTAACTTGGAAAGTATACCCACTACATGTAGGAAGTTCCCATAATATATGTTGTGCATGTAATATGAAAAAATAAAAAAAATTGTTAAGAGAGGGATGTGATTTGAGAACTTATTTGAGATAATTGTTTTTCATAACTTGGCACAGTTAGTAGTCACCGCACAAAGTGAGGTCAGAAAGCGCGTCAGCCTGACGGAACCGCCCCCTTTCGGGGCAGAGTGTATAAAAGGATGGGTTTACGAATGAACACGTCAGACCAGAAAACGTGAAAGCGACAGCTACACGTTTAAAAATGGTTGGAACTCTGAATCTCAACACGAGGTGGAGAGAATAAAACTCACCTCCCGGACAATCACTGGCACGGCTGATTAGCTGTCCTAAGTAAAGTATCTTTGAAAGCTAATTTAAGTAGGACCATCCTGTTAACGCTGCTCAAACCATCGTATTACGCTACTCTCATCACCCCCACTGGGGAACCATCGATACGGCTGGCCAGCTTATCTTCAAAGAAGCAACTTCACGAGCGAATGGAAGGAAAATCCATTCTGTAGTTCTGTTCAGAACTACACGACAAGTCACCGGACACCGGACAACTACAGAGGAGAACAACAGTAGAAGACTTGTTGGGACTCATTGGACAAATCAGAGCCTTACAAGCGTGCCACGAGAAGGCCCAACTCCCTTTCCAGGGTGGTCCTGTCCACCGAGAGATACACGGCGAACCAGGCCTTGCACGTAAATACATTCATGCTTTCCTACTCAAAGAGGGCGGCGGTTCGTGTGCAAAGTATATGGGTACCGTGGGTGAGCTTCTAATGTATCAAAGTATTATCTCTGCTTTCATATATACCACACTGCTCCGTAGGGTTTGTTTAATGCAGGCAGGAACATTGTGTAATCACCGAGAATTACCGACATGCACAAAATTGCTTCGGTATGAGTTAGAAATGTCGGTGTTGGTAATTTTCGGTTTATCGTCCCAGCTCTACACCTTACCCCTGTACATATCTACCTCCATCACTCCAGTATCCCTGCACATTGTTAATATGGTACTGGAACTGACCCTGTATATAGTCACCTTACCCCTATACATATCTACCTCCATCACTCCAGTATCCCTGCACATTGTTAATATGGTATTGGAACTGACCCTGTATATAGTCACCTTACCCCAATACATATCTACCTCCATCACTCCAGTATCCCTGCACATTGTTAATATGGTATTGGAACTGACCCTGTATATAGTCACCTTACCCCAATACATATCTACCTCCATCACTCCAGTATCCCTGCACATTGTTAATATGGTACTGGAACTGACCCTGTATATAGTCACCTTACCCCAATACATATCTACCTCCATCACTCCAGTATCCCTGCACATTGTTAATATGGTACTGGAACTGACCCTGTATATAGTCACCTTACCCCTATACATATCTACCTCCATCACTCCAGTATCCCTGCACATTGTTAATATGGTACTGGAACTGACCCTGTATATAGTCACCTTACCCCTATACATATCTACCTCCATCACTCCAGTATCCCTGCACATTGTTAATATGGTACTGGAACTGACCCTGTATATAGTCACCTTACCCCTATACATATCTACCTCCATCACTCCAGTATCCCTGCACATTGTTAATATGGTACTGGAACTGACCCTGTATATAGTCACCTTACCCCTATACATATCTACCTCCATCACTCCAGTATCCCTGAACATTGTTAATATGGTAATGAACTGATCCTGTATTTGCTTTTTACTTTATCATGTTTTTCTTATTTTTGTGTGTTTTTGTTCTACCTTGTTGTTTTTGGTGCTACATAGATACTGATTAGTCCATTGTTAGGTTTGGAGCTTGCAAGAAAGGCATTTCACTGTACAGACTGGCTACTTTCAGAAAGGCATTTCCCTGTACAGACTGGCTACTTTCAGAAAGGCATTTCCCTGTACAGACTGGCTACTTTCAGAAAGGCATTTCCCTGTACAGACTGGCTACTTTCAGAAAGGCATTTCCCTGTACAGACTGGCTACTTTCAGAAAGGCATTTCCCTGTACAGACTGGCTACTTTCAGAAAGGCATTTCACTGTACAGACTGGCTACTTTCAGAAAGGCATTTCCCTGTACAGACTGGCTACTTTCAGAAAGGCATTTCACTGTACAGACTGGCTACTTTCAGAAAGGCATTTCCCTGTACAGACTGGCTACTTTCAGAAAGGCATTTCACTGTACAGACTGGCTACTTTCAGAAAGGCATTTCCCTGTACAGACTGGCTACTTTCAGAAAGGCATTTCACTGTACAGACTGGCTACTTTCAGAAAGGCATTTCACTGTACAGACTGGCTACTTTCAGAAAGGCATTTCCCTGTACAGACTGGCTACTTTCAGAAAGGCATTTCACTGTACAGACTGGCTACTTTCAGAAAGGCATTTCACTGTACAGACTGGCTACTTTCAGAAAGGCATTTCCCTGTACAGACTGGCTACTTTCAGAAAGGCATTTCCCTGTACAGACTGGCTACTTTCAGAAAGGCATTTCACTGTACAGACTGGCTACTTTCAGAAAGGCATTTCCCTGTACAGACTGGCTACTTTCAGAAAGGCATTTCACTGTACAGACTGGCTACTTTCAGAAAGGCATTTCCCTGTACAGACTGGCTACTTTCAGAAAGGCATTTCCCTGTACAGACTGGCTACTTTCAGAAAGGCATTTCACTGTACAGACTGGCTACTTTCAGAAAGGCATTTCCCTGTACAGACTGGCTACTTTCAGAAAGGCATTTCCCTGTACAGACTGGCTACTTTCAGAAAGGCATTTCACTGTACAGACTGGCTACTTTCAGAAAGGCATTTCCCTGTACAGACTGGCTACTTTCAGAAAGGCATTTCCCTGTACAGACTGGCTACTTTCAGAAAGGCATTTCCCTGTACAGACTGGCTACTTTCAGAAAGGCATTTCCCTGTACAGACTGGCTACTTTCAGAAAGGCATTTCACTGTACAGACTGGCTACTTTCAGAAAGGCATTTCACTGTACAGACTGGCTACTTTCAGAAAGGCATTTCACTGTACAGACTGGCTACTTTCAGAAAGGCATTTCACTGTACAGACTGGCTACTTTCAGAAAGGCATTTCCCTGTACAGACTGGCTACTTTCAGAAAGGCATTTCACTGTACAGACTGGCTACTTTCAGAAAGGCATTTCACTGTACAGACTGGCTACTTTCAGAAAGGCATTTCACTGTACAGACTGGCTACTTTCAGAAAGGCATTTCCCTGTACAGACTGGCTACTTTCAGAAAGGCATTTCACTGTACAGACTGGCTACTTTCAGAAAGGCATTTCCCTGTACAGACTGGCTACTTTCAGAAAGGCATTTCCCTGTACAGACT
Organism: Coregonus lavaretus; assembly: GCF_964263955.1. Lineage (NCBI taxonomy): Eukaryota > Metazoa > Chordata > Actinopteri > Salmoniformes > Salmonidae > Coregonus > Coregonus lavaretus. The sequence goes on from NW_028166796.1 coordinate 24,387, forward strand.
GGCTACTTTCAGAAAGGCATTTCCCTGTACAGACTGGCTACTTTCAGAAAGGCATTTCCCTGTACAGACTGGCTACTTTCAGAAAGGCATTTCCCTGTACAGACTGGCTACTTTCAGAAAGGCATTTCACTGTACTTGTGCAACGTGACATTAAAACGTGTCACTATATATAGGAATTACATTGAAACAGATGCCTATATATAGGAATTACATTGAAACAGATGCCTATATATAGGAATTACATTGAAACAGATGCCTATATATAGGAATTACATTGAAACAGATGCCTATATAAAGGAATTACATTGAAACAGATGCCTATATAAAGGAATTACATTGAAACAGATGCCTATATATAGGAATTACATTGAAACAGATGCCTATATATAGGAATTACATTGAAACAGATGCCTATATATAGGAATTACATTGAAACAGATGCCTATATATAGGAATTACATTGAAACAGATGCCTATATATAGGAATTACATTGAAACAGATGCCTATATATAGGAATTACATTGAAACAGATGCCTATATATAGGAATTACATTGAAACAGATGCCTATATATAGGAATTACATTGAAACAGATGCCTATATATAGGAATTACATTGAAACAGATGCCGGTGGCTTTGGAAGAGCTGTATAGGTACCAATTACACTGCCAACCCGGTCTCCTGCTCTGTCTCTCTGACACACATTATTACACACACACACACACACACACATACCTCTCTCTAACACACACACACATCTCTCTAACACACACACACACACCTCTCTCTAACACACACACACCTCTCTCTAACACACACACACACACACCTCTCTCTAACACACACACACACACACCTCTCTCTAACACACACGCACACCTCTCTCTAACACACAGACACAGCTCTCTGTCTCAAACACATTATTACACAGCCTATAATCTTTAGTGCAAATCTCCATCCCACAGACACACAATGGAGGAGAGGTGGAGGGGGGACGTGGAGAGACAGCTGGAGGAGAGAAAGAGAGGGAAAGAGAGAGAGAGAGAGAGAGAGAGAGAGAGAGAGAGAGAGAGAGAGAGAGAGAGAGAGAGAGAGAGAGAGAGAGAGAGAGAGAGAGAGAGAGAGAGAGAGAGAGAGAGAGAGAGAGAGAGAGAGAGAGAGAGAGAGACATTTCATCTCTTGGCAGTAGTACTGTAGACTACTTTATCACTGAACTCAACCTAAAGTGTCTCGGAGCGTTCACAGTCAGCCCACTGACAGCCCTATCAGATCACAGCAAAATCACAGTATACTTGAACAGAGCAATACTCAATCATGAGGCATCAAAGCTCAAAGGAACTGAATAATATTTAGAAATGCTATAGATGGAAGGAAAGTAGTGTGGAAACCTACCAAAAAACAATTAGGCAACAACAAATTCAATCCCTTTTAGACAACTTCCTGGACAAAACATTTCACTGTAATAGTGAAGGTGTAAACTGTCACGATCGTTGAGACGGGTCGGACCAAGGTGCAGCGTGAAAAGCGTACATGTTTATTCACCCAATAAACATACAAACCAAACAAGACAACAACGTAACGAGAAGTCCAAAGGGCTATACACATACCAGCCTAACAGAAACAAGATCCCACAATACACAGCAGGCAATAGGCTACCTAAGGATGATCCCCAATCAGAGACAATGAGCGGCAGCTGCCTCTGATTGGGAATCATACCCGGGCCAGACATAGAAATAGAAAAACTAGAACTTAAACATAGAAATTCTAACATAGATACTCACGCCCTGACCAAACCAACTAAACACAACCGGCCTTTCAAGGCCAGGGCGTGCATAAACCTAACAGTAGAAAAACTAAACAGTATATTTGACCTCTCAGCTTCCCTATCAAATAAATTTTTTTTAACAACAATGACAAATGGTTTGATGAAGAATGCATAAACCTAAGAAAGAAATTGAGAAACCTATCCAACCAAAAACATAGAGACCCAGAAAACTTGAGCGTACGCCTTCAATATGGTGAATCACTAAAACAATACAGAAATACACTACGGAAAAAGAAGGAACAGCACGTCAGAAATCAGCTCAATGTAATTTAAGAATCCATAGACTCCAACCACTTCTGGGAAAATTGGAAAACCCTAAACAAACAACAACACGAAGAGCTATCTATCCAAAATGGTGATGTATGGATAAAGCACTTCTCCAATCTTTTTGGCTCTATAACAAAGAACAAACAGTATAAACATGTACATGATCCAATACAAATCTTTGAATCAACTATTAAAGACTACCAGAACCCACTGGATTCTCCAATTACATTGGATGAACTACAGGACTAAATACAAACCCTCCAACCCAAAAAGGCCTGTGGTGTTGATGGTATCCTAAATGAAATGATAAAATATACAGACCACAAATTCCAATTAGCTATCCTTAAACTCTTTAACATCATCCTTAGCTCTGGCATCTTCCCCAATATTTGGAACCAAGGACTGATCACCCCAATCCACAAAAGTGGAGACAATAACTACCGTGGGATATGCGTCAACAGAAACCTTGGGAAAATCCTCCGCATTATCATTAACAGCAGACTAGTTCATTTCCTCAGTGAAAACAATGTACAGAGCAAATGTCAAATTGGCTTTTTACCAAAATACCGTAAGACAGACCACGTATTCACCCTGCACACCCTAATTGACAAACAAACAAACCAAAACAAAGGCAAAGTCTTCTCATGCTTTGCTGATTTCAAAAAAGCTTTTGAGTCAATTTGGCATGAGGGTCTGCTATACAAATTGATGGAAAGTGTTGTTGGGTGAAAAACATTCGACATTATAAAATCCATGTACACAAACAACAAGTGTGCGGTTAAAATTGGCAAAAAACACACATTTCTTCCCACAGGGCCGTGGGGTGAGACAGGGATGCAGCTTAAGCCCCACCCTCTTCAACATCTATATCAACGGATTTGCGAGGGCACTAGAACAGTCTGCAGCACCTGGCCTCACCCTACTAGAATCTGATGTCAAATGTCTACTGTTTGCTGATGATCTGGTGCTTCTGTCACCAACCATGGAAGGCCTACAGCAGCACCTAGATCTTCTGCACAGATTCTGTCAGACCTGGGCCCTGACAATAAATCTCAGTAAGACAAAAATAATGGTGTTCCAAAAAAAGTCCAGTTGCCAGGACCACAAATACAAATTCCATCTAGACACCATTCCTCTGCCTAAACATCAACGCCACAGGTAACTTCCACAAAACTGTAAACGATCTGAGAGACAAGGCAAGAAGGGCCTTCTATGCCATCAAAAGGAACATAAAATTCGACATACCAATTAGGATCTGTCTAGAAATACTTGAATCAGTTATAGAACCCATTACCCTCTATGGTTGTGAGGTCTGGGATCCGCTCACCAACCAAGAATTCACAAAATGGGACAAACACCAAATTGAGACTCTACATGTAGAATTCTACAAAAATATCCTCAGTGTACAACGAAAAACACCAAATAATGCATGCAGAGCGGAATTAAGCCGATACCCGCTAATTATCAAAATCCAGAAAAGAGCCGTTAAATTCTACAACAACCTAAAAGGAAGCGATTCCCAAACCTTCCATAACAAAGCCATCACCTACAGAGAGATGAACCTGGAGAAGAGTCCCCTCAGTAAGCTGGTCCTGGGGCTCTGTTCACAAACACAAACAGACCCCACAGAGCCCCAGGACAACAACACAATTAAACCCAACCAAATCATGAGAAAACTAAAAGATAATTACTTTACACATTGGAAAGAATCAACAAAAAAACAGAGCAAACTAGAATGCTATTTGGCCCTAAACAGAGAGTACACAGTGGCAGAATACCTGACCACTGTGACTGACCCAAACATAAGGAAAGCTTTGACTATGTACAGACTCAGTGAGCATAGCCTTGCTATTGAGAAAGGCCGCCGTAGGCAGACCTGGCTCTCAAGAGAAGACAGGCTATGTGCACACTGCCCACAAAATGAGGTGGAAACTGAGCTGCACTTCCTAACCTCCTGCCAAATGTATGACCATATTAGAGACACATATTTCCCTCAGATTACACAGACCCACAAATAATTCGAAAAAACAAACCCAATTTTGATAAACTCCCATATCTATTGGGTGAAATACCACAGTGTGCCATCACAGCAGCAATATTTGTGACCGGTTGCCACAAGAAAAGTGCAACCAGTGAAGAACAAACACCATTGTAAATACAACCCATATTTATGTTGTTTTATTTTCCCATTTGTACTTTAACTATTTGCACATTGTTACAACACTGTATATAGACGTAACATGATATTTGAAATGTCTTTATTCTTTTGGAACTTCTGAGTGTAATGTTTACTGTTAATATTTATTGTTTATTTCACTTTTGTTTATTATCTACTTCACTTGCTTTGGCAATGTTAACATACGTTTCCCATGCCAATAAAGCCCCTTGAATTGAATTGAGAGAGAGACAGAGAGAGAGACAGAGAGAGAGAGAGAGACAGAGAGAAAAAGAGAGAGAAAGAGAGAGAGAAAGAGACAGACAGACACAGAGAGAGACAGAGAGAAAGAGAGAGACAGAGACAGAGAGAGAGAGAGAGAGAGAGAGACAGAGAGAGAGACAGAGAGAGAGAGAGAGAGACAGAGAGACAGAGACAGAGAGAGAGAGAGAGAGAGAGAGAGAGAGAGAGAGAGAGAGTAAAAATAAATCCGTTACAGTAGTTGTTCACATCCTTAACAACAATCACCATGGTTACACCAACCAGCCAGGAAGAGCTGCCCAGGATGTGGTGCTTTGTCAGGGGTAAAAGTGTGAATGAGGGCATCTGCTTCTGGGCTTCCCCTTGCCTGGTCCCAGATCAGGTTGTGCAAAGTAGACCATGTATCATGACCATAGGAGTTGGCAAGACAGCACAAACAGATCTGGAACCAGGCTGAGGATGTGGTGTTAGAGGGAGGCTCTGCTTATTTCCTCTTGTGACGGACAGAAAACAAAGGAGCACTTTCTCTATCCTCCTTCCTCCAAGATCCAAGATCCCTCCTCTCTGACCCTGTGATCCTTCCTCCAAGATCCAAGATCCCTCCTCTCTGACCCTATGATCCTTCCTCCAAGATCCAAGATCCCTCCTCTCTGACCCTATGATCCTTCCTCCAAGATCCAAGATCCCTCCTCTCTGACCCTATGATCCTTCCTCCAAGATCCCTCCTCTCTGACCCTATGATCCTTCCTCCAAGATCCCTCCTCTCTGACCCTATGATCCTTCCTCCAAGATCCCTCCTCTCTGACCCTGTGATCCTTCCTCCAAGATCCAAGATCCCTCCTCTCTGACCCTATGATCTTTCCTCCAAGATCCAAGATCCCTCCTCTCTGACCCTATGATCTTTCCTCCAAGATCCAAGGTCCCTCCCCTCTGACCCTATGATCCTTCCTCCAAGATCCCTCCTCTCTGACCCTGTGATCCTTCCTCCAAGATCCAAGATCCCTCCTCTCTGACCCTATGATCTTTCCTCCAAGATCCAAGATCCCTCCTCTCTGACCCTATGATCTTTCCTCCAAGATCCAAGATCCCTCCTCTCTGACCCTATGATCTTTCCTCCAAGATCCAAGATCCCTCCCCTCTGACCCTTTCTCCAATGCGTGTTGAGTTGGAGAATGGGAGAAATCAAAGAAAGACTAATCTCTCTCTCTCTGTTAAAGTACATCAACTGGAGAGACTGAGCTCCCCTGAGAGGGAGGAGGAGGAGAAGGGAGGGGGAGAGGGGGGTGAAAAGGGGGCTCCTTTCAGAAAAGGGGGTGCCATTCAGACTGTCTGTGAATACCTAATTCTCTAGTGTCCCTATGAAGAGCTTTGTAAACATTATGTGTCCCACATGGCACCCTATTCCCTATATAGTGCACTACTTTAGACCAGAGAATGGCACCCTATTCCCTACATAGTGCACTACTTTAGACCAGAGAATGGCACCCTATTCCCTACATAGTGCACTACTTTAGACCAGAGAATGGCACCCTATTCCCTACACAGTGCACTACTTTAGACCAGAGAATGGCACCCTATTCCCTACATAGTGCACTACTTTAGACCAGAGCCCTATGGCACCCTATTCCCTACATAGTGCACTACTTTAGACCAGAGCCCTGTGGGCCCCTATATAAGGAATAGGTTGCCATTTGGGAAGCAGCCTCTCTTGCTCCGTAAAGTCCCGTCTTCCTGTCAATGAAAGTCATTTAAAGTTGAGGGACAACACCAGGGGCCAAATTGGCACCGCAGCCTGCGACCTAGGTTAATGGGCTGAGGAGAAACATGTCATTAACTGGTTCATATAGACAGACTGGCTACTAAAGACACTGGAGATGTGGTCCAAATTGCACCCTATTCCCTATGTAGTGCACTACTTTTTGACCAGGGCCCATAGGGAATAGGGTACCATTTAAGACAGACTGAGATACTCCGGGGGTCAGGGAAGAGAGGGGAGGGGAGAGAGAGAATAAAGGAGAGGGGAGGAGAGGGGAGAGACAGGAGAGGGGAGGAGAGAATGGTGAGACAGGAGAGGGGAGGAGAGAGGAGAGAGGAGGAGAGAGGAGAGAGAACAGAAGGAGGAGGAAGAAGAGAGTGGAGGGAGGAAGAGTGGTGAGAATAGAGGAAGAGTGGAGGGAGGAAGAGTGGTGAGGATAGAGGAAGAGTGGAGGGAGGAAGAGTGGTGAGGATAGAGGAAGAGTGGAGGGAGGAAGAGTGGTGAGAATAGAGGAAGAGTGAGGGAGGAAGAGTGGTGAGAATAGAGGAAGAGTGAGGGAGGAAGAGTGGTGAGAATAGAGGAAGAGTGAGGGAGGAAGAGTGGTGAGAATAGAGGAAGAGTGAGGGAGGAAGAGTGGTGAGAATAGAGGAAGAGTGAGGGAGGAAGAGTGGTGAGGATAGAGGAAGAGTGAGGGAGGAAGAGTGGTGAGAATAGAGGAAGAGTGAGGGAGGAAGAGTGGTGAGAATAGAGGATGAGTGAGGGAGGAAGAGTGGTGAGAATAGAGGAAGAGTGGAGGGAGGAAGAGTGGTGAGGATAGAGGAAGAGTGAGGGAGGAAGAGTGGTGAGAATAGAGGAAGAGTGAGGGAGGAAGAGTGGTGAGAATAGAGGAAGAGTGAGGGAGGAAGAGTGGTGAGAATAGAGGAAGAGTGGAGGGAGGAAGAGTGGTGAGGATAGAGGAAGAGTGGAGGGAGGAAGAGTGGTGAGAATAGAGGAAGAGTGAGGGAGGAAGAGTGGTGAGGATAGAGGAAGAGTGAGGGAGGAAGAGTGGTGAGGATAGAGGAAGAGTGAGGGAGGAAGAGTGGTGAGAATAGAGGATGAGTGAGGGAGGAAGAGTGGTGAGAATAGAGGATGAGTGAGGGAGGAAGAGTGGTGAGAATAGAGGATGAGTGAGGGAGGAAGAGTGGTGAGAATAGAGGAAGAGTGAGGGAGGAAGAGTGGTGAGAATAGAGGATGAGTGAGGGAGGAAGAGTGGTGAGAATAGAGGATGAGTGAGGGAGGAAGAGTGGTGAGAATAGAGGATGAGTGAGGGAGGAAGAGTGGTGAGAATAGAGGATGAGTGAGGGAGGAAGAGTGGTGAGAATAGAGGATGAGTGAGGGAGGAAGAGTGGTGAGAATAGAGGATGAGTGAGGGAGGAAGAGTGGTGAGAATAGAGGAAGAGTGAGGGAGGAAGAAGTGGAAAGTGTAGACACCCCAGAGGTAGATACTAGGTGTATACTAGGCCTGTGCAGATTACAATATCATTCTAACACATTGATTTGTCTCTTAACACTTTAAGACTTCTGGTGGCATTAGCCTATACAGACCTGATCTTCAGGGAAGGCAGGAAAGGAGAAGTATTTTTCTGTGAAGTGGCATTAGCCTATACAGACCTGATATTCAGGGAAGGCAGGAAATGAGAAGTATTTTTCTGTCAAGGCCAGCAGAGAATGACAGGAAAGGAGCTAGTACGGGAGAGGAAGTGAATTCACCTCTCTGTTATCTGTGTCTGCTACAGACGGTTACAGGGACCTCAAATGACTTGAACAGTTCAATGTTCTGTTCTGTGTTGTCAGGGTATTTATTTAGGCAGAGCAAACAGTTTGATAAGACACTAGAGTCCTCAATAAACAGATGTAGGCTAGATCTGCACTGTAGTCACAGTCAAACAGTTGGATACAGATGTAGGATGTTAATTTGATCATCCTGTTGCAGGAGAATTTTCATTTTTTTTAGATTTAAAAAGGCTTCTGAAGTTTGTAATTTCCACTTAGAAATGTCAGACTTGATTTTCCCTTAAGAAAAATCTATCCACCCCTACATAAATGTCCATTAATTACACTGAACAAAAATATAAATGCAACATGAAACAATTTCAAAGATTTTACTGAGTTATAGTTCATATAAGGAAATCAGTCAATTGAAATAAACAAATTAGGCCCTAATCTATGGAGTTCACCTGACTGGGCAGGGGTGCAGCAATGGGAGCCAGGCCCACCCATTGGGGAGACAGGCCCAGCCAATGGGGAGACAGGCCCAGCCAATGGGGAGACAGGCCCAGCCAATGGGGAGACAGGCCCAGCCAATGGGGAGACAGGCCCAGCCATTGGGGAGACAGGCCCAGCCAATGGGGAGACAGGCCCAGCCAATGGGGAGACAGGCCCAGCCAATGGGGAGACAGGCCCAGCCAATGGGGAGACAGGCCCAGCCATTGGGGAGCCAGGCCCAGCCAATCAGAATGAGTTTTCCCCTACATAAGGGCTTTATTACAGATAGTACTGATACTGCAGTAGTGGACTAGTACTGTTACTGCAGTAGTGGACTAGTACTGATACTGCAGTAGAGGACTAGTACTGTTACTGCAGTAGAGGACTAGTACTGTTACTGCAGTAGAGGACTAGTACTGATACTGCAGTAGTGGACTAGTACTGATACTGCATTAGAGGACTAGTACTGATACTGCAGTAGAGGACTAGTACTGACACTGCAGTAGTACTGTTACTGCAGTAGAGGACTAGTACTGATACTGCAGTAGAGAACTAGTACTGATACTGCAGTAGTACTGTTACTGCAGTAGAGGACTAGTACTGATACTGCAGTAGAGGACTAGTACTGTTACTGCAGTAGAGGACTAGTACTGTTACTGCAGTAGTGGACTAGTACTGTTACTGCAGTAGAGGACTAGTACTGTTACTGCAGTAGTGGACTAGTACTGTTACTACAGTAGTGGACTAGTACTGTTACTGCAGTAGTGGACTAGTACTGATACTGCAGTAGAGGACTAGTACTGTTACTGCAGTAGTGGACTAGTACTGTTACTGCAGTAGTGGACTAGTACTGTTACTACAGTAGTGGACTAGTACTGTTACTGCAGTAGAGGACTAGTACTGATACTGCAGTAGAGGACTAGTACTGTTACTACAGTAGTGGACTAGTACTGTTACTGCAGTAGAGGACTAGTACTGATACTGCAGTAGTGGACTAGTACTGTTACTGCAGTAGTCGACTAGTACTGTTACTACAGTAGTGGACTAGTACTGTTACTGCAGTAGAGGACTAGTACTGATACTGCAGTAGAGGACTAGTACTGATACTGCAGTAGAGGACTAGTACTGTTACTGCAGTAGTACTGATACTGCAGTAGTGGACTAGTACTGATACTGCAGTAGAGGACTAGTACTGTTACTGCAGTAGAGGACTAGTACTGATACTGCAGTAGTGGACTAGTACTGTTACTGCAGTAGAGGTCTAGTACTGATACTGCAATAGAGGACTAGTACTGATACTGCAGTAGAGGACTAGTACTGATACTGCAGTAGAGGACTAGTACTGATACTGCAGTAGAGGACTAGTACTGATACTGCAGTAGAGGACTAGTACTGTTACTGCAGTAGAGGACTAGTACTGTTACTGCAGTAGTGGACTAGTACTGATACTGCAGTAGAGGACTAGTACTGTTACTGCAGTAGAGGACTAGTACTGTTACTGCAGTAGAGGACTAGTACTGTTACTGCAGTAGAGGACTAGTACTGATACTGCAGTAGTGGACTAGTACTGATACTGCAGTAGAGGACTAGTACTGATACTGCAGTAGTGGACTAGTACTGATACTGCAGTAGAGGACTAGTACTGTTACTGCAGTAGTACTGTTACTGCAGTAGAGGACTAGTACTGTTACTGCAGTAGAGGACTAGTACTGATACTGCAGTAGTGGACTAGTACTGTTACTGCAGTAGAGGACTAGTACTGATACTGCAGTAGAGGACTAGTACTGATACTGCAGTAGAGGACTAGTACTGATACTGCAGTAGTAGTTTAGTAATGTACTTTTCCCAGTCCATTGTTCTTTAAGACTGTGATTATTTTTTTTACCGATGTATCTGTTTTGTTATTTCTATTCAAGACTGTTTTAGTATCAAGACACCGCTGTGCAGGACAGTAATGTGAATATCACTGCACTGTCTGTAACCAGCAACCTGAGGGTTGGCGGGTTCGAATCCCAGGGCTGGCAGGGTGTGTATGCAGTCACAGTTGCAGACACTGTATCAATCTGAGTACGGTTAGTAACAGGGTTCCCAGGTGAACTTCACAGCTCCCAACGCAGGAAGAACAGAGGATGGAGACAGTAAGGACATGATGGAGGTGGTGTGGGTCATTTCTTCTGGCTTATACTGAACAGACACTCCCTCATATAAAAAAAGTGGTTTGTTATTCAATTTAAAAAGAGCTTCATTAATTGTAAAGATTTCATAAAAAGCAGCAGAACAATAGCTTATCATCTCCAGGACATCCTTTTACACCCCGTCCTCTGGTCCCCTGGTCCTCTGGTCCTCTGGTCCCCTGGTCCTCTGGTCCCCTGGTCCCCTGGTCCTCTGGTCCTCTGGTCCTCTGGTCCTCTGGTCCTCTGGTCCTCTGTAGCTCAGCTGGTAGAGCACGGCGCTTGGAACGCCAAGGGTAGTGGGTTCAATCCCCCGGGACCACCCATACGCAAAAAAAAATATGCACGCATGACTAAGTCGCTTTGGATAAAAGCGTCTGCTAAATGGCTTATTATTATTATTAACACGCCGGGCCAAGGAAGATACCAAGTCTACTTCAACTGCCTTAGTTACCACACCTTAATATAACAATGTAGTTCTAGGAAGATACCAAGTATACTTCAACCTAAGGTATCAGTCTAATTCTCTCTCTGGTAAGAGTACTCCACGTGACCGATTGGAGCCATTAAATACAACAGAATAGGCTTGTGAATGAGCAATATACAAAGTACTGGCAATTCCATCTTATTCCATCTCTAATGGCAGTATTGCAGACATAACACTGGAGCCACAGAGATCCATTATTTAGTTATTTATTTGTGTGATTGATCAGTTTAATTCATTTTATGAAGTGTGTGAGGAACAGTTTGTAATGCTGTATAGTGTCGGTTCCAATCAGGGGGGGGCTAAGTCGCTCCTTGTCCCTAAATGAGTTCCACTAGATTACAGCTCTGTAATCCACTATCCCACTGTGTGGGTGGTATCTGGGATCTGCAGATGGACCAGGGGGGGATCCCACTGTGTGTGTGGTATCTGGGATCTGCAGATGGACCAGGGGGGGATCCCACTGTGTGTGTGGTATCTGGGATCTGCAGATGGACCAGGGGGGGATCCCACTGTGTGTGTGGTATCTGGGATCTGCAGATGGACCAGGGGGGGATCCCACTGTGTGTGTGGTATCTGGGATCTGCAGATGGACCAGGGGGGGATCCCACTGTGTGTGTGGTATCTGGGATCTGCAGATGGACCAGGGGGGGATCCCACTGTGTGTGTGGTATCTGGGATCTGCAGATGGACCAGGGGGGGATCCCACTGTGTGTGTGGTATCTGGGATCTGCAGATGGACCAGGGGGGGATCCCACTGTGTGTGTGGTATCTGGGATCTGCAGATGGACCAGGGGGGGATCCCACTGTGTGTGTGGTATCTGGGATCTGCAGATGGACCAGGGGGGGATCCCACTGTGTGTGTGGTATCTGGGATCTGCAGATGGACCAGGGGGGGATCCCACTGTGTGTGTGGTATCTGGGATCTGCAGATGGACCAGGGGGGGATCCCACTGTGTGTGTGGTATCTGGGATCTGCAGATGGACCAGGGGGGGATCCCACTGTGTGTGTGGTATCTGGGATCTGCAGATGGACCAGGGGGGGATCCCACTGTGTGTGTGGTATCTGGGATCTGCAGATGGACCAGGGGGGGATCCCACTGTGTGTGTGGTATCTGGGATCTGCAGATGGACCAGGGGGGGATCCCACTGTGTGTGTGGTATCTGGGATCTGCAGATGGACCAGGGGGGGATCCCACTGTGTGTGTGGTATCTGGGATCTGCAGATGGACCAGGGGGGGATCCCACTGTGTGTGTGGTATCTGGGATCTGCAGATGGACCAGGGGGGGATCCCACTGTGTGTGTGGTATCTGGGATCTGCAGATGGACCAGGGGGGGATCCCACTGTGTGTGTGGTATCTGGGATCTGCAGATGGACCAGGGGGGGATCCCACTGTGTGTGTGGTATCTGGGATCTGCAGATGGACCAGGGGGGGATTGGGAAGACCACCACAACACTGGCGGTTGGTGCCGTTTAAGATGAGGGAGGACGATCGTCGTTTTTAATTAGCATGGCCTTATTTCTATTACAGCATACTGGATGACTGTCATTCATATTCCATTCACCCAGTTCAATGTAACATCGATAGGTTTAGGCTACTACATGATACTCTAATGTTCCCTATACCCATCATGAGGTTGCTACAACCTAGCCTATAAATGAAAGTTTACAACGTAGGTGCACACAGGTCGAGAGAGAAATTAGAGTAATCAAGGTGACAGACATTGACACATTCAATCCCGCCTTCCACACTCTGGCCTGCATCTAGCTGATCTAGGGTGTAATCATTAGTCCAACAGTTGCAAACAAGAGCTTCTATTGGACAAATTCAGGTATATTAATCCCCGTTTCGTTCCGTTTGCTTCCGTTTAAGAAGTGTTTTTCAACTGAATAGGCGGAACGAACACACCCCCTGATCACACGCAAACACAGAACGAGCAGCCACGTACAAACAGCATGATCACTTTGATCGTTGTATAATTCCTTCTCGCGTCTACGCTCTCTCCTCCTCTCACCTTTTCCCTTCGCTTGTGGACTTCAGTGCACAAAACATCAGCTGTCGGTGACCAGGCGAAAAAACCTTTCCAAGCCAAACCTTCATATCACAACCGATTACCGATACACACAGACTACATCGTTGTCACCAAATGATCTAACGTCATAGTCAACATAGCTACTAGAACTAATGCGTTAGTAAACCCGCTACAATCATGCAGTACAGTGTACAGTCAGCAAGCAGTTACACCGGCGGGCCCCCGGTGGCAATGAATTAATAAAAACAAAATCTTACCTTGACTTGGAAGAGTTCCAGTGTTGGATAGCCATAGCCAGCTAGCTAACATAGCATCCCTCTCTGTTTGAGTAGGCTAAACTAGCTAGCTGCATTAGCTAAGTAAGTGAAATAAATATTTATAACAAAATCTCTCTCTCTCTCTCTCTCATTTTTTTTAAAGAAATGAACTTGTTCAAAACTCTTCAACTATTGTATTTCTCTCTTTGAGTCAACTACTCACCACATTTTATGCACTGCAGTGCTAGCTAGCTGTAGCTTATTCTTTCAGTACTAGATTAATTCTCTGATCCTTTGATTGGGTGGACAACATGTCAGTTCATGCTGCAAGAGCTCTGATAGGTTGGAGGACGTCCTCCGGAAGTTGTCATAATTACTGTGCAAGTCTATGGAAGGGGATGAGAACCAAGAGCCTCCTAGGTTTTGTATTGAAGTGAATGTACCCAGAGGAGGACGGAAGCTAGCTGTCCTCCGGCTACACCATGGTGCTGCCCTACAGAGTGCTGTTGAGGCTACTGTAGACCTTTATTGCAAAACAGTGTGTTTTAATCAATTATTTGGTGACGTGAATTTATTTAGTATAGTTTTATCTAAACTTATTTAATGTTTCGCTATTTCTATGAAATTCACTGAGGAGGATGGTCCTCCCCTTCCTCCTCCGAGGAGCCTCGACTGCACCACAATGACAGCCGTTGATTGGTTGATCGTCACCCCTCAGTGAATCCCTCACATACCCACTGACTGAACAAAATATTAAATGGGAGAGGGATCCCCCTAGTCAATATTATATAAAGAGAGGGATCCCCCTAGTCAATATTATATAAAGAGAGATCCCCCTAGACAAATTGGCTATTTTTTTATTTTTTTTAATAATCAGGTTTGAGGGTTTTTGTTTGGATAGCCTAAATTGAGTTGTTCCTTTGTTTGGAGACAGACAGACACACACAGAGAGAGAAAGAAAGAAAGAGCGGGGAGAGAGAGAGAGAGAGAGAGCGAGAGCGAGAGAGCGAGAGAGCGAGAGAGCGAGAGAGAGGTCTCTTCATTAATTGTCTCTCTCTCAGTATTGAGCTACTGGTTGGGTTGTTTGGAGGCAGATCAGATGAGCCCTGCAGCGCTCCTGGGGGGAAACTGTGCATGATACATCAAAAAATACCCCATACATATTTAATGACACCTTGAGCACGTCTCCCCCCCTGTCTTTATGTGTGGGACGGATAGGGTGGGGAGCGATCTGACAAGTGATGGGGGGTGTAGAGATGGGGAGGGAGAGGGGGATACAGGATGGGGGTAGAGATGGGGAGGGAGAGGGGGATAGAGATGGGGAGGGAGAGGGGGATACAGGATGGGGGTAGAGATGGGGAGGGAGAGGGGGATACAGGATGGGGGTAGAGATGGGGAGGGAGAGGGGGATAGAGATGGGGGTAGAGATGGGGATGGAGAGGGGGGTAGAGATGGGAGGGGGACACGGGAGAGGGGGATAGAGATGGGGAGGGGGACACGGGAGAGGGGGGTAGAGATGGGGGAGGGGGACACGGGAGATGGGGGTAGAGATGGGGAGGGGGACACGGGAGATGGGGGTAGAGATGGGGGAGGGGGACACGGGAGAGGGGGATAGAGATGGGGAGGGGGACACGGGAGATGGGGGTAGAGATGGGGGAGGGGGACACGGGAGAGGGGGGTAGAGATGGGGAGGGGGACATGGAAGAGGGGGGTATAGATGGGGGAGGGGGACACGGGAGAGGGGGGTAGAGATGGGGGAGGGGGACACGGGAGATGGGGGTAGAGATGGGGGAGGGGGACACGGGAGAGGGGGGTAGAGATGGGGGAGGGGGACACGGGAGAGGGGGGTAGAGATGGGGGAGGGGGACACGGGAGAGGGGGGGAGATGGGGGAGGGGGACACGGGAGAGGGGGATAGAGATGGGGGAGGGGGACACGGGAGAGGGGGGTAGAGATGGGGGAGGGGGACATGGGAGAGGGGGGTAGAGATGGGGGAGGGGGACACGGGAGAGGGGGATAGAGATGGGGGAGGGGGACACGGGAGAGGGGGGTAGAGATGGGGGAGGGGGACATGGGAGAGGGGGGTAGAGATGGGGGAGGGGGACACGGGAGAGGGGGGTAGAGATGGGGGAGGGGGACACGGGAGATGGGGGTAGAGATGGGGGAGGGGGACACGGGAGAGGGGGGTAGAGATGGGGGAGGGGGACACGGGGATAGAGATGGGGGAGGGGGACACGGGAGAGGGGGGTAGAGATGGGGGAGGGGGACACGGGAGATGGGGGTAGAGATGGGGGAGGGGGACACAGGAGAGGGGGGTAGAGATGGGGAGGGGGACACGGGAGAGGGGGGTAGAGATGGGGGAGGGGGACACGGGAGAGGGGGGTAGAGATGGGGGAGGGGGACACGGGAGAGGGGGGTAGAGATGGGGGAGGGGGACACAGGAGAGGGGGGTAGAGATGGGGGAGGGGGACACGGGAGAGGGGGGGAGAGATGGGGGAGGGGGACACGGGGATAGAGATGGGGGAGGGGGACACGGGAGAGGGGGGTAGAGATGGGGGAGGGGGACACGGGAGAGGGGGGTAGAGATGGGGGAGGGGGACACGGGAGAGGGGGGGAGAGATGGGGGAGGGGGACACGGGGATAGAGATGGGGGAGGGGGACACGGGAGAGGGGGGTAGAGATGGGGGAGGGGGACACGGGAGAGGGGGGGAGAGATGGGGGAGGGGGACACGGGGATAGAGATGGGGGAGGGGGACACGGGAGAGGGGGGTAGAGATGGGGGAGGGGGACACGGGAGAGGGGGGTAGAGATGGGGGAGGGGGACACAGGAGATGGGGGTAGAGATGGGGGAGGGGGACACGGGAGAGGGGGGGAGAGATGGGGGAGGGGGACACGGGAGATGGGGGTAGAGATGGGGGAGGGGGACACGGGAGAGGGGGATAGAGATGGGGGAGGGGGACACGGGAGAGGGGGATAGAGATGGGGGAGGGGGACACGGGAGATGGGGGTAGAGATGGGGGAGGGGGACACGGGAGAGGGTGATAGAGATGGGGGAGGGGGACACGGGAGAGGGTGATAGAGATGGGGGAGGGGGACACGGGAGAGGGGGATATAGATGGGGGAGGGGGACACGGGGATAGAGATGGGGGAGGGGGACACGGGAGAGGGTGATAGAGATGGGGGAGGGGGACACGGGAGAGGGGGATAGAGATGGGGGAGGGGGACACGGGAGAGGGGGATAGAGATGGGGGAGGGGGACACGGGAGAGGGGGGTAGAGATGGGGAGGGGGACACGGGAGAGGGGGGTAGAGATGGGGGAGGGGGACACGGGAGAGGGGGTAGAGATGGGGGAGGGGGACACGGGGATAGAGATGGGGGAGGGGGACACGGGAGAGGGGGATAGAGATGGGGGAGGGGGACACGGGGATAGAGATGGGGGAGGGGGACACGGGAGATGGGGGTAGAGATGGGGAGGGGGACACGGGGATAGAGATGGGGGAGGGGGACACGGGAGAGGGGGATAGAGATGGGGGAGGGGGACACGGGGATAGAGATGGGGGAGGGGGACACGGGAGAGGGGGATAGAGATGGGGGAGGGGGACACAGGAGAGGGGGTAGAGATGGGGGAGGGGGACACGGGAGAGGGGGGTAGAGATGGGGGAGGGGGGGGGGAGAGATGGGGGAGGGGGACACGGGAGAGGGGGGGAGAGATGGGGGAGGGGGGGGGGGAGATGGGGGAGGGGGACACGGGAGAGGGGGGTAGAGATGGGGGAGGGGGACACGGGATCCTCTGTGTGAGCTGGGAGTGTGTGTGTGTGACTGTGTGTGAGCTGGGAGTGTGTGTGTGAGCTGGGAGTGTGTGTGTGTGACTGTGTGTGAGCTGGGAGTGTGTGTGTGTGTGACTGTGTGTGAGCTGGGAGTGTGAGCTGGGAGTGTGTGTGAGCTGGGAGTGTGAGCTGGGAGTGTGTGTGTGTAAGCTAGAAGTGTGTGTGTGTGTCTGAAGACAGCATGGAGCCCTGGTCTTGTCTAAAGCCTCTGGGAAGGATCAGCCTTGGGCCTGGAGGGGGGGGGAGGGGGGGGGGGCAGTGGGGAGGGGGCCCCTCTTTAGTCTTGCCCACATAATAATAATAATAATATGCCATTTAGCAGACGCTTTTATCCAAAGCGACTTACAGTCATGTGTGCATACATTTTTATGTATGGGTGGTCCCGGGGATCGAACCCACTACCTTGGCGTTCCAAGCGCCGTGCTCTACCAGCTGAGCTACAGAGGACCACATCACCCTACTCTCCATCGCTTGCTGTTTGGGGTTTTAGGCTGGGTTTCTGTATAGCACTTTGTGACAACTACTGATGTAAAAAGTTTTATAATTTATAAACACATTTGATTGATTGGTAGGTGGTAGGGGGTAGGGGGTAGGGGCTAGGTGGTAGGTGGTAGGGGCTAGGTGGTAGGGGGCTAGGTGGTAGGGGGCTAGGTGGTAGGGGGTATGGGCTAGGTGGTAGGGGGTATGGGCTAGGTGGTAGGGGCTAGGTGGTAGGGGGTAGGGGGTAGGTGGTAGGGGGCTAGGTGGTAGGGGGTATGGGCTAGGTGGTAGGGGCTAGGTGGTGGGGGTATGGGCTAGGTGGTAGGGGCTAGGTGGTAGGGGGTAGGTGGTAGGGGGTAGGGGGTAGGTGGTAGGGGGTAGGTGGTAGGGGGTAGGGGGTAGGTGGTAGGGGGCTAGGGGGTATGGGCTAGGGGGTAGGGGGTAGGGGGTAGGTGGTAGGGGGTAGGTGGTAGGGGGTAGGGGGTAGGTGGTAGGGGCTAGGTGGTAGGGGGTATGGGCTAGGTGGTAGGGGCTAGGTGGTAGGGGGTAGGGGGTAGGGGGTAGGGGCTAGGTGGTAGGGGGTATGGGCTAGGTGGTAGGGGCTAGGTGGTAGGGGGTAGGTGGTAGGGGCTAGGTGGTAGGGGGTAGGTGGTAGGGGGTAGGTGGTAGGGGGCTAGGGGGTATGGGCTAGGTGGTAGGGGCTAGGTGGTAGGGGGCTAGGTGGTAGGGGCTAGGTGGTAGGGGGTAGGGGGTAGGTGGTAGGGGGCTAGGGGGTATGGGCTAGGTGGTAGGGGGTAGGGGGTAGGTGGTAGGGGCTAGGTGGTAGGGGGTATGGGCTAGGTGGTAGGGGCTAGGTGGTAGGGGGTAGGGGGTAGGGGGCTAGGTGGTAGGGGGTAGGGGGTATGTGGTAGGTGGTAGGGGCTAGGTGGTAGGGGGTAGATGGTAGGAGGTAGGGGGAAGGGGCTAGGGGCTAGGTGGTAGGGGCTAGGGGCTAGATGGTAGGAGGTAGGGGGAAGGGGTTAGGGGCTAGGTGGTAGGGGCTAGATGGTAGGAGGTAGGGGGAAGGGGCTAGGGGGAAGGGGGTAGGGGTTAGGGGGTGAGTAGAGATGGGCCATGTGGAGACAAATCCATATCGCAATAAATTGCCTGATGTGATAATGATATCTGGAACGATATGTTCCTAACAATGTGCAGCACAGTGTATTTATTACCATTTAAAACACTAGTACTAGTTGGATGGTTTTAGCCATCAACTGTCCCATTAACAAATCACCCATATTAGCAAACTTTATCTCATTTCAAACTTCACATTTCTCTAGTATAGGCTACTTATGGTAATAAATGATATCAGCAAAATGCCTGTGATCAGTGTTGCTGAATCTCCTCTCCACTCAAGGTAGGCCAGCCACTCTCTTGCCTCCTGCGCTCCTCACGCCAGCTAGGTAGGGGGGCCACCCGCCCCAGGGGCCACATCTCCAGCAGAGACAGACGGACCGACAGCAGGCATGGCCCCACCAGCACCTCCAGGGAATACCTCCTCCTTTTCATCATCAGGAGAAATTATCACTTCATTGGAAATCAAAAGGATTTCTAGAATCACAACACCTACACTCACCGTTTCATGGGGTTAGGACACATTTTTTTGTATTTTGTTTTTTTCTAAACTGCGATGGGCCGGATTGAATGGGCTAGCGGGGTGGGCCGTAGTTTGGCCTCCCCGGTTAGGCGTCAGGGCCTTTATTCGTAAAGCTTCTCAGAGTAGGAGTGCCGTTTCAGCTGATCTAGGACAACATCCCCCCACGTCCATATCATCTTATTCATTACTAGGATATAAAAATAAAAGGCCAAACTGATCCTAGACCAGCACAATCTGAGCCGCTTGGTGAACATGGAGCCAGAGTTCTGCAGCTAGCGATCCTTCTGGTGCTAAGGTGAACATGGAGCCAGAGTTCTGCAGCTAGCGATCCTTCTGGTGCTAAGGTGAACATGGAGCCAGAGTTCTGCAGCTAGCGATCCTTCTGGTGCTAAGGTGAACATGGAGCCAGAGTTCTGCAGCTAGCGATCCTTCTGGTGCTAAGGTGAACATGGAGCCAGAGTTCTGCAGCTAGCGATCCTTCTGGTGCTAAGGTGAACATGGAGCCAGAGTTCTGCAGCTAGCGATCCCTCTGGTGCTAAGGTGAACATGGAGCCAGAGTTCTGCAGCTAGCGATCCTTCTGGTGCTAAGGTGAACATGGAGCCAGAGTTCTGCAGCTAGCGATCCTTCTGGTGCTAAGGTGAACATGGAGCCAGAGTTCTGCAGCTAGCGATCCTTCTGGTGCTAAGGTGAACATGGAGCCAGAGTTCTGCAGCTAGCGATCCCTCTGGTGCTAAGGTGAACATGGAGCCAGAGTTCTGCAGCTAGCGATCCTTCTGGTGCTAAGGTGAACATGGAGCCAGAGTTCTGCAGCTAGCGATCCCTCTGGTGCTAAGGTGAACATGGAGCCAGAGTTCTGCAGCTAGCGATCCTTCTGGTGCTAAGGTGAACATGGAGCCAGAGTTCTGCAGCTAGCGATCCCTCTGGTGCTAAGGTGAACATGGAGCCAGAGTTCTGCAGCTAGCGATCCTTCTGGTGCTAAGGTGAACATGGAGCCAGAGTTCTGCAGCTAGCGATCCTTCTGGTGCTAAGGTGAACATGGAGCCAGAGTTCTGCAGCTAGCGATCCTTCTGGTGCTAAGGTGAACATGGAGCCAGAGTTCTGCAGCTAGCGATCCTTCTGGTGCTAAGGTGAACATGGAGCCAGAGTTCTGCAGCTAGCGATCCTTCTGGTGCTAAGGTGAACATGGAGCCAGAGTTCTGCAGCTAGCGATCCTTCTGGTGCTAAGGTGAACATGGAGCCAGAGTTCTGCAGCTAGCGATCCCTCTGGTGCTAAGGTGAACATGGAGCCAGAGTTCTGCAGCTAGCGATCCTTCTGGTGCTAAGGTGAACATGGAGCCAGAGTTCTGCAGCTAGCGATCCCTCTGGTGCTAAGGTGAACATGGAGCCAGAGTTCTGCAGCTAGCGATCCTTCTGGTGCTAAGGTGAACATGGAGCCAGAGTTCTGCAGCTAGCGATCCCTCTGGTGCTAAGGTGAACATGGAGCCAGAGTTCTGCAGCTAGCGATCCTTCTGGTGCTAAGGTGAACATGGAGCCAGAGTTCTGCAGCTAGCGATCCTTCTGGTGCTAAGGTGAACATGGAGCCAGAGTTCTGCAGCTAGCGATCCTTCTGGTGCTAAGGTGAACATGGAGCCAGAGTTCTGCAGCTAGCGATCCTTCTGGTGCTAAGGTGAACATGGAGCCAGAGTTCTGCAGCTAGCGATCCTTCTGGTGCTAAGGTGAACATGGAGCCAGAGTTCTGCAGCTAGCGATCCCTCTGGTGCTAAGGTGAACATGGAGCCAGAGTTCTGCAGCTAGCGATCCTTCTGGTGCTAAGGTGAACATGGAGCCAGAGTTCTGCAGCTAGCGATCCTTCTGGTGCTAAGGTGAACATGGAGCCAGAGTTCTGCAGCTAGCGATCCTTCTGGTGCTAAGGTGAACATGGAGCCAGAGTTCTGCAGCTAGCGATCCTTCTGGTGCTAAGGTGAACATGGAGCCAGAGTTCTGCAGCTAGCGATCCTTCTGGTGCTAAGGTGAACATGGAGCCAGAGTTCTGCAGCTAGCGATCCTTCTGGTGCTAAGGTGAACATGGAGCCAGAGTTCTGCAGCTAGCGATCCTTCTGGTGCTAAGGTGAACATGGAGCCAGAGTTCTGCAGCTAGCGATCCCTCTGGTGCTAAGGTGAACATGGAGCCAGAGTTCTGCAGCTAGCGATCCCTCTGGTGCTAAGGTGAACATGGAGCCAGAGTTCTGCAGCTAGCGATCCTTCTGGTGCTAAGGTGAACATGGAGCCAGAGTTCTGCAGCTAGCGATCCCTCTGGTGCTAAGGTGAACATGGAGCCAGAGTTCTGCAGCTAGCGATCCTTCTGGTGCTAAGGTGAACATGGAGCCAGAGTTCTGCAGCTAGCCAATCCCTCTGGTGCTAAGGTGAACATGGAGCCAGAGTTCTGCAGCTAGCGATCCCTCTGGTGCTAAGGTGAACATGGAGCCAGAGTTCTGCAGCTAGCGATCCCTCTGGTGCTAAGGTGAACATGGAGCCAGAGTTCTGCAGCTAGCGATCCTTCTGGTGCTAAGGTGAACATGGAGCCAGAGTTCTGCAGCTAGCGATCCTTCTGGTGCTAAGGTGAACATGGAGCCAGAGTTCTGCAGCTAGCCAATCCCTCTGGTGCTAAGGTGAACATGGAGCCAGAGTTCTGCAGCTAGCGATCCCTCTGGTGCTAAGGTGAACATGGAGCCAGAGTTCTGCAGCTAGCGATCCCTCTGGTGCTAAGGTGAACATGGAGCCAGAGTTCTGCAGCTAGCGATCCTTCTGGTGCTAAGGTGAACATGGAGCCAGAGTTCTGCAGCTAGCGATCCTTCTGGTGCTAAGGTGAACATGGAGCCAGAGTTCTGCAGCTAGCGATCCTTCTGGTGCTAAGGTGAACATGGAGCCAGAGTTCTGCAGCTAGCGATCCTTCTGGTGCTAAGGTGAACATGGAGCCAGAGTTCTGCAGCTAGCGATCCTTCTGGTGCTAAGGTGAACATGGAGCCAGAGTTCTGCAGCTAGCGATCCCTCTGGTGCTAAGGTGAACATGGAGCCAGAGTTCTGCAGCTAGCGATCCTTCTGGTGCTAAGGTGAACATGGAGCCAATCCAGACGTTTTGAACCTAACTAAGGACAAACCACTGCCAACCACAGACACATTCTGGATCTAATTTCTTGGCAACAACAATTGTTTCTGGCAACCGTCTCCAGCTATGTGATCTAGTCTAGAGGAGTGCGCTCATTTCAAGGTGTTGATTTGTTCAACCACAGTTCTAAGAAAGAAAGAAAGAGACAGACACACACACACACAGACACACACACAGACACACACACACACACACACACACACACACACACACACACACAGTTTAACCACAGCGCTAACACTTAGCCTAGACAACGTAAATGAAGACTCTGAAATCATAGCAAGACAGATGGTCTCACAGATTGTATTGAGGCAAGCAAAGAAATGTATTTAATCAACTCCTGATGCAATATGGGATAATAACAGCTCTTGAAATCCCTCAAGGTTAAAAGAGGCTAAAATGACTCAAAACAGAAACGCTATAAAATGCTAGAAGTGGGTCTGATTACAGATGATAGCGTGGGTCTGATTACAGATGATAGCGTGGGTCTGATTACAGATGATAGCGTGGGTCTGATTACAGATGATAGCGTGGGTCTGATTGCAGCAGATGATAGCGTGGGTCTGATTGCAGCAGATGATAGCGTGGGTCTGATTACAGATGATAGCGTGGGTCTGATTACAGATGATAGCGCGGGTCTGATTACAGATGATAGCGTGGGTCTGATTACAGATGATAGCGTGGGTCTGATTACAGATGATAGCGTGGGTCTGATTACAGATGATAGCAGGAGGGTACCTGGTCAGTTGTATAACTGAATGCATTCAACTGAAATGTGTATTCCGCATTTAACCCAACACCTCTGAATCAGAGAGGTGCGGGGGGCTGCCTTTAAATCGACATCCACGTCGTCGGCACCCGGGGAACATTTGGTTAACTGCCTTGCAAAGGGGCATAACAACAGATTTATACCTTGTCAGCTCGGGATTCGATCCAGCAACCTTCCGGTTACTGCCCAAAGAAACTACCCTCCAGGCTACCTGCCGCCCTGATAGCATTGGTGACACTGTATAGCTTAGGGTTGCGAGGGTAATTGGATAACCGTGACATTGACGGTTTTGGATGAAGACCATCATGAAAATAAGATAACCGTCAAAACCGTTCAAAAACCTTTTTCTAACCTTCAAGGGTTTTTCTTTATTTTTACTCATTTTTACATTGTAGAATAATAGTGAAGACATCAAAACTACAAAATAACACATATGGAATCATGTAGTAACCAAAAAAGTGTTAAACAAATCAAAATATATTTGAGATTTTTCAAAGTAGCCACCCTTTGCCTTCATGACAGATTTGCACACTCTTGGCATTCTCTCAACCAGCTTCACCTGGAATGCTTTTCCAAAAGTCTTGAAGGAGTTCCCACATATGCTGAAGGCCTGATTCACGCAGTCTCCTCTGAACAGTTGATGTTGAGATGTCTCTGTTACTTGGACTCTGTGAATCATTTATTATTTGGGCTGCAATTTCTCAGGCTGGTAACTCTAATGAACTTGTCCTCTGCAGCAGAGGTAACTCTGGGTCTTCCTTTCCTGTGGCGGTCCTCATGAGAGCCAGTTTCATCACAGCGCTTGATGGTTTTTGCGACTGCACTTGAAGAAACTTTCAAAGTTCTTGACATTTTCCGGATTGACTTACCTTCATGTCTTAAAGTAATGATGGACTGTCGTTTCTCTTTGCTTATTTGAGCTGTTCTTGCCATAATATGGACTTGGTCTTTTACCAAATAGGTCTATCTTCTGTATACCAACCCTACCTTGTCACAACACAACTGATTGGCTCAAACGCATTAAGAAGGAAAGAAATTCCACAAATTAACTTTTAACAAGGCACACCTGTTAATTGAAATGCATTCCAGGTGACTACCTCATGAAGCTGGTTGAGAGAATGCCAAGAGTGTGCAAAGCTGTCAAGGCAAAGGGTGGCTATTTGAAGAATCTAAAAACTAAAATATTAGTTTAACACTTTTTTGGTTACTAAATTATTCCACGTGTTATTTCATAGTTTGGATGTCTTCACTATTAGTCTACAATGTAGAAAATAGTAAAAATAAAGAAAAACACTGGTATGAGTAGGTGTCCAAACTTTTGACTGCTGCTAATGGTGATTTATTATAGAAGTGCTAGCCTATGGTAATTTAGTAGCCAATTAGTATATATTTTTTTTATGTGTGGACTTACAATGAAAATTGTTATTGCTTTATATTAAATAAATAAATGTTACTTCTTTAAAAAATCAGGTTGGGTGTGTGTGTGTGCGTGAATGAGTGAGACATTTAATTAATTATTCAACAGCAAGAGTACCATAGGCAGTGTCCATAGGGTTAAGCTTCCCCTGAAGTAAATTGAATGAAATAGCCAAAATGATATGGCCTAATTTGCCTACTCCTGTCTATATAGAAAAACATTCAATCATTTATATAGGCTACTACACCAGAAAGATTGAGGATCAGAGGATCAGAAACTTATTTTTAAAAAGGAAGCTGTGGGTTGTTCTCAATAGAATAGCCTGTTGGAAGGGCGCAGGGCTACCTCCCGAGTGGGGCAGTGGTCTAAGGCACTGCATCGCAGTGCTAGCTGTGCCACTAGAGATCCTGGTTCGAATCCAGGCTCTGTCGTAGCCGGCCGCGACCGGGAGACCCATGGGGCGGCGCACAATTGGCCCAGCGTCGTCCAGGGTAGGGGAGGGAATGGCCGGCAGGGATGTAGCTCAGTTGGTAGAGCATGGCGCTTGCAACCGCCAGGGTTGTGGGTTCGATTCCCACAGGGGGCCAGTATGAAAAATAAAAAAGAATGTATGCACTCACTAACTGTAAGTCGCTCTGGATAAGAGCGTCTGCTAAATGACTAAAATGTAAAATGTATGGGCCCGCAATTTCGGCAGCGCGAAGAGAATACCACATTGATGATTGTTGAGTTGCGAATGTCAGTTAAAATAATGTCTCCAGTCATATTAAGTGCAGAAGAATTGCACGTAAATTGCATGAAATGTTTTTATAAAAGCCCACATTTTTCCCGTGCAAAGAAAGAGAAAGAAACATATCTGATATAGCCCTACTCCACTATAGGTTAGCCCTACTCCACTATAGGTTAGCCCTACTCCACTATAGGTTAGCCCTACTCCACTATAGGTTAGCCCTACTCCACTATAGGTTAGCCCTACTCCACTATAGGTTAGCCCTACTCCACTATAGGTTAGCCCTACTCCACTATAGGTTAGCCCTACTCCACTATAGGTTAGCCCTACTCCACTACACACTGCATTGAACGGTCTTTTTTTGAGAACAGTGATTGAGTTATATTAATTAGCCTAAATTATGACTATCCAATTTACTCATCACATTAGGAATAGTAGGCTCTTACATACAGTGCCTTCAGACTTATCCCACATTGTGTTGTGTTACAGCCTGAATTCAAAATGGATTTGATTTTTAAATCTCTCCCATCTACACACAATACCCCATAATGACAAAGTGAAAACATGTTTTTAGACATTTTTGCAAATGTATTGAAAATGAAATACAGAAATCTCATTTACATAAGTATTCACACCCCCTTTGCTATGACACTCCAAATTGAGCTCAGGTGCATCCAATTTCCTTTGATCATCCTTGAGATGTCGCTACAACTTGATTGGAGTCCACCTGTGGCCAATTCAATTGTTTGGACATGATTTAGAAAGATACACACATGTCTATATAAGGTCCCACAGTTGCCAGTGCATGTCAGAGCAGAAACTAAACCATGAAGTCCAAGGAACTGTCTGTAGATCTGAGATAGAATTGTGATGAGGCATATATCTGGGGAAGGGTGTAAAACTATTTTTAAGTGTTGAAGAAAATCTGCAAGGAAGAAAATCCCCAAATCCAGATGTGCGAAACCGATAGACATACCGAAGACGACTCACAGCTGTAATCGCCGCCCAAGGCGCTCCTACGAAAGTATTGACTCAGGGGTGTGAATATTTATGTAAATGAGCTATTTCTGTATTTCAATTTTCAATAAATTTGCAAACATTTCTAAAAACATGGTTTCACATTTATGGGGTATTGGGTGTAGATGGGTGAGAGAGAAAAAAAATGAATTGATCCATTTAGAATTCAGGCTGTAAGAACAAAATGTGGAATAGGTCAAGGGGTCTGAATACTTTCTGAAAGCTCTACGTCTGAAAACGCCATGATGCATGGAATGCTTTATTATAAAGGAGCACGTTTATGGTGAAATTATTTTCCCCAAACTTGACACTCACGCACAGCCTACGAGCGAGACACTAAGGCCTATATGCTCTACTGTTGTGTTGATGACCGCGTACATTTGACACGCCAATCACGACACCTGAAATCCCATGACTCTCACAGCCCTAGAACGACGTACAGCGCATTCGGAAAGCATTCAGACCCTTACACTTTCCCCAAATGTCCTTACGTTACAGCCTTATTCTAAAATGGACTAATGGAGACAGAAATGTTTTGGTACCCTTCCCCCAGATCTGTGCCTCGACACAATCCTGTCTCGGAGTGCTACAGATTCCTTCAGTCAACATCCCCAGAAGGGTGGGCCTCAGTCAACATCCCCAGAAGGGTGGGCCTCAGTCAACATCCCCAGAAGGGCGGGCCTCAGTCAACATCCCCAGAAGGGTGGGACTCAGTCAACATCCCCAGAAGGGCGGGACTCAGTCAACATCCCCAGAAGGGCGGGACTCAGTCAACATCCCCAGAAGGGTGGGCCTCAGTCAACATCCCCAGAAGGGCGGGCCTCAGTCAACATCCCCAGAAGGGTGGGCCTCAGTCGGGTTAATCTGGTTGTAGAGCAGGTGTTAGAACAACAAGTGTATTTAAACCCCTCCCCCTACTCCTCTGTTTCCCCTCCCCCTCCCAGTCTTTAAGCCTAACACCAACACACACACAGAACTGGATAGACCAGTAGGGTTGGTCACTATTTGCATTGCAACCAACAGGGAAGACTAGAGAGATCTTTGCATGTTGTGAATAAAAGGACTGTGTCCTATCCCCTACATAGTGAACTGCTTTTGAACAGGGTTCTTTTGATCAGCCCTTTACATTACAGTGATTCCTCACAAAACCCGGACCAAAAAATAAATAATGACCATGATTTTGAGGGTTTTCAAAATGTAATGTAATCCATAGAATGGTCCTTTGGAGGAAGGATTGTTGACATATTTGACATTTGTATTGAAATCGTCTGGAAAGTAAAAGATCCCTAATGTTTATATTTGTCAATATTCATACATTCTTGTAAAAAAAAAAAAAAATAGTATTTGAAATCAAAATGCTACTGATATTAGAGATAAAGCAGTAAAAGCTTTACATTACAACAATTGTAGCTTTGTAGCACCCTGCCTAATCCAGATTATGGGGTTAGGGGCTAGGGTTTAGGGGCTAGGGGCTAGGGGCTAGGGGTTAGGGGTTAGGGGTTAGGGGCTAGGGGTTAGGGGTTAGGGGTTAGGGGCTAGGGTTTAGGGGTTAGGGGTTAGGGGTTAGGGGCTAGGGGCTAGGGGTTAGGGGTTAGGGGTTAGGGGTTAGGGGTTAGGGGTTAGGGGTTAGGGTTTAGGGGTTAGGGGTTAGGGGTTAGGGGTTAGGGGTTAGGGGTTAGGGGCTAGGGGCTAGGGGTTAGGGGTTAGGGGTTAGGGGTTAGGGGCTAGGGGCTAGGGGTTAGGGGTTAGGGGCTAGGGTTTAGGGGTTAGGGGCTAGGGGTTAGGGGCTAGGGGTTAGGGGTTAGGGGCTAGAGGGGGGACAGTGTCAATATTCTAAATCCGATGAAACATTATGGAGTCTTAAAGAGGCCCAAAATGTTATACATATGCCAACATTAAAATCAATTATTTCGCAATTATGCTTTTAGATACCAATGCCAAATATACTGTACGTCAACAATCCTTCCTTCAAAAGGCCCATTCTATGGATTACATTGTGAAAATACCCACAATCCATGGTCCTTAATTTGTCTGGGATTCGTGAGGAATCCCTCGTTACCGACACAGGCCATCCCTGTTAGGAGTAAACTACTGCCATGTGTTGCTCAGTCTATCAATGCGTTCAAGACAAGTGCAAATTGCTCCATAATCTACAACATAAGGACATCCATTTAAACTAAACCGGTCATCTGTTATGTTCATTGTTTCGTGATCCTTCGGGTTAACCTAGAACAAGGATGTGTGTGTGTGTGTGTGTGTGTGTGTGTGTGTGTGTGTGCGTGCATGCCTGCGCGTCACACGTGCGGTCTCGTCAGACAGACACAATCCCTGCCTAATCCAGGTTGCGTGATAAGGGGTTAGGGTTTAGGGTTTAGGGGAGGAACAGTGTCAATATTCTAAATCAGCCTGAAAATCTGAACATGACAATAATTCAGATGAAAGTCAAACTGACAGAGGCTCATCTGTAAACTGATATCTGAAAGCAATAAACGGATAACCTATCGGAGGTTCTGATGAAACCAGTTGGGACCACTTATGCAACAACTATATTTTAGTTATGAATTTATCAACAAAAAAGTAAAATAATAATATTCCACTATGACAGAGTATTGTGTGTTGGCCAACTGACAATTAAATCCATTTTAATTCTACTTTATAACAAAATGTCAAGAAATCCAAGGGGTCTCTATACTTTTGCAAGGCATTGTAGGTAGGGGTAAAGTGACTAGACAACAGGATAGATAATAGACAGTAGCAGCAGTATACTGTAGGTAGGGGTAAAGTGACTAGACAACAGGATAGATAATAGACAGTAGCAGCAGTATACTGTAGGTAGGGGTAAAGGGACTAGACAACAGGATAGATAATAGACAGTAGCAGCAGTATACTGTAGGTAGGGGTAAAGGGACTAGACAACAGGATAGATAATAGACAGTAGCAGCAGTATACTGTAGGTAGGGGTAAAGTGACTAGACAACAGGATAGATAATAGACAGTAGCAGCAGTATACTGTAGGTAGGGGTAAAGTGACTAGACAACAGGATAGATAATAGACAGTAGCAGCAGTATACTGTAGGTAGGGGTAAAGGGACTAGACAACAGGATAGATAATAGACAGTAGCAGCAGTATACTGTAGGTAGGGGTAAAGTGACTAGACAACAGGATAGATAATAGACAGTAGCAGCAGTATACTGTAGGTAGGGGTAAAGTGACTAGACAACAGGATAGATAATAGACAGTAGCAGCAGTATATGTGATGAGTCTAAAGAGTTAGTGCAAAAAGGGTCAATACCAGATAGTTAACCAAATAGCTACCCGGACTATTTAAAAGATGCAATATGTAGAAAATCGCCTACACCATTTCCTGGTTGCCAAAATTCAAATAGCCCTGTTTCAGTTTGTTTGACAAAACAAGCAGTCACAGTGTAGAGAATCATTGTACCATCTAAACCACTGTGAAATTTAATTTTCCATAACCACAAGTATAATAATAAATAATATGCCATTTAGCAGACGCTTTTATCCAAAGCGACTTACAGTCATGCGTGCATACATTTTTTTGTGTATGGGTGGTCCCGGGGATCGAACCCACTACCCTTGGCGTTACAAGCGCCGTGCTCTACCAGCTGAGCTACAGAGGACCAGAGGACCAGGGGACCAGAGGACCAGGGGACCAGAGGACCAGGGGACCAGGGGACCAGAGGACCAGAGGACCAGGGGACCAGGGGACCAGGGGACCAGGGGACCAGAGGACCAGGGGACCAGGGGACCAGAGGACCAGAGGACCAGAGGACCAGAGGACCAGGGGACCAGAGGACCAGGGGACCAGAGGACCAGAGGACCAGGGGACCAGGGGACCAGGGGACCACCAGTATTGTATTTTCAGTTGTTTGGAGCTGGTGGACAAAACCGAAAGTAAAAAGATGCAAAAACTACAAACTTCCGAACGGGGAAACACAGAAATAGCGCCCATAGAACAGATCTACCTCTTCTTAGACTTGCTTTCAATGAGCATGACAGATCTATACATCACATTTCTATGTGAATTTGGTCAGGTCGCCCATAAAGTTACTATTGCAGCTTTAACGGTCTGATGGCGTGTGTGTGTGTGTTTACACGTGTGTGTGTGTCTACATGTGTGTTAGGCTTGGGCAATATACCGTTTATACCAGGGTATTTCAAAATACAGACTGTATGATGTGTCAAATAAATGATATCCAGCTCAGCATTTGGTTTGCTAACTTTGTAGCTAAGTGGTTAGATGTCAAGAGCAAGCTTCGTGGTTACAGCAGAGACATTCAATCCCCTCCTGGATCAAGAGCCCTGTTGCCTAAATTGTTTTGTGCGTAAAACAAAACAATTATAGCTCCCCTTGTGTGCACTTCCGGTAATACCGTATACCCCGGTATGGAACAGAAACGGTATGAAAATCCGGATACCACCCAACCCTAGTGTGTGTGTGTGTGTGTGTGTGTGTGTGTGTGTGTGTGTGTGTGTGTTAGAGAGTGGTGATTTAGGGGCTGTTAGGAAGTAGGCTGGATTAGAGATTAAGAAGAAGAAACAGTCATCAGGACTGCAGGCAGGGGGAAATTCTCTAATCCAGGAGCAGGGGGAGAGGAGGCAGAGATTATGAAGGGAAATATAGAGAAGAGAGGAGGGGGGATATAGAGAAGAGAGGAGATATAGAGAAGAGAGGAGATATAGAGAAGAGAGGAGATAGAGAAGAGAGGAGGGGGGGATATAGAGAAGAGAGAAGATATAGAGAAGAGAGGAGGGGGGATATAGAGAAGAGAGGAGGGGGAGATATAGAGAAGAGAGGAGGGGGGGATATAGAGAAGAGAGGAGGGGGGAGATAGAGAAGAGAGGAGGGGGGAGATAGAGAAGAGAGGAGGGGGGAGATAGAGAAGAGAGGAGGGGGGAGATAGAGAAGAGAGGAGGGGGGATATAGAGAAGAGAGGGGGGGGTATAGAGAAGAGAGGAGGGGGAGATAGAGAAGAGAGGAGGGGGGGATATAGAGAAGAGAGGAGGGGGGAGATAGAGAGGAGGGGGGATATAGAGAAGAGAGGAGGGGAGATAGAGAAGAGAGGAGGGGGGATATAGAGAAGAGAGGAGATATAGAGGAGATCTAGAGAAGAGAGGAGGTAGCTTAGTGGGTAAGAGCGTTGTGCCAGTAACCGAAAGGTCGCTGGTTCTAATCCCCGAGCCGACTAGGTGAAAAATCTGTCGATGTGCCCTTAAGCAAGGCACTTAACCCTAATTGCTCCTGTAAGTCGCTCTGGATAAGAGCGTCTGCTAAAAAATGACTAAAAAAAAAAAAAAAGAGGAGGGGGGGATATAGAGAAGAGAGAAGATATAGAGAAGAGAGGAGGGGGGATATAGAGAAGAGAGGAGGGGGGATAGAGAAGAGAGGAGGGGGGATATAGAGAAGAGAGGAGGGGGGGATATAGAGAAGAGAGGGGGGGAGATATAGAGAAGAGAGGAGGGGGGGATATAGAGAAGAGAGGAGGGGGAGATTGAGAAGAGGGGAGGGGGGATATAGCGAAGAGAGGAGGGGGAGATAGAGAAGAGGGGAGGGGGGATATAGAGAAGAGAGGAGGGGGGGAGATAGAGAAGAGAGGGGATATAGAGAAGAGGGGAGGGGGGATATAGAGAAGAGAGGAGGGGGAGATATAGAGAAGAGAGGAGATATAGAGAAGAGAGGAGGGGGGAGATTGAGAAGAGAGGAGATATAGAGAAGAGAGGAGGGGAGATATAGAGAAGAGAGGAGGGGGGAGATAGAGAAGAGAGGAGGGGGGATATAGAGAAGAGAGGAGGGGGGGATATAGAGAGGAGGGGGGGATATAGAGAGGAGGGGGGAGATAGAGAAGAGAGGAGGGGGAGATAGAGAAGAGGGGAGGGGGGATATAGAGAAGAGAGGAGGGGGAGATATAGAGAAGAGAGGAGGGGGGATATAGAGAAGAGAGGAGGGGGGATATACAGAAGAGAGGAGGGGGAGATATAGAGAAGAGAGGAGGGGGGATATAGAGAAGAGAGGAGGGGGGAGATTGAGAAGAGAGGAGATATAGAGAAGAGAGGAGGGGGGATATAGAGAAGAGAGGAGGGGGGGATATAGAGAGGAGGGGGGAGATAGAGAAGAGAGGAGGGGGAGATAGAGAAGAGAGGAGGGGGAGATATAGAGAAGAGAGGAGGGGGGATATAGAGAAGAGAGGAGGGGGGATATACAGAAGAGAGGAGGGGGAGATATAGAGAAGAGAGGAGGGGGGATATAGAGAAGAGAGGAGGGGGAGATAGGGGAGGGGGGATATAGAGAAGAGGGGAGGGGGGATATAGAGAAGAGAGGAGGGGGGATATACAGAAGAGAGGAGGGGGAGATATAGAGAAGAGAGGAGGGGGGGGATATAGAGAAGAGAGGAGGGGGGAGATAGAGAAGAGAGGAGGGGGGATATAGAGAAGAGAGGAGGGGGGATATAGAGAAGAGGGGAGGGGGAGATATAGAGAAGAGAGGAGGGGGGATATAGAGAAGAGAGGAGGGGGGATATACAGAAGAGAGGAGGGGGGATATAGAGAAGAGAGGAGGGGGAGATAGGGGAGGGGGGATATAGAGAAGAGGGGAGGGGGGAGATAGAGGTTAGGTTGACAGAGTTTATTACCCTGGCCAAAGAGACACCAGGAGAAAAAGCCAGAATCACACTATGGGAATGTAAGAGGAAGTGACAAAACCACAACCCAATCAATGTCCATGGACACAGCACCCATCCTAAAGCAGCTTTAATGGATGAATGGGGGCCAACGTCAAATACATCATATATCTTCCACATCTAGATCTGTTGACAATGACACCAGGAGAAATCACACTAATGGAATGTGTGAGTTAGACAGTGGTACAACTGATCGGTTGCTGTATCCAAACACGGCTCAATTAATGCGACCTATTTCAAGTACATCAGCTATCTTTTAGTTTACACAGTCTTATCTGTAAAATATATACATTTATGCTGCCAATAATTGAAATGTATTGGCTTGTCCCCCTTCGCACCAGGCATAGTAGACGTAGCTCTCCCACAGCACAGAGACTTGACAGGTGGACAGGTGTAAACTCAAACTAAAAAACACGGATGACATTCACACACAAAGTTCTCTGCGTGAACTACAGGTTGTTCGCTTAAAAACACACCACAACTGCTGGTCGTTGATGCGAGCTAGGTTATTTCAGTTGACAGATTCAGTTTGATGTGAAAACACCTCTAGCGTCCATCCGTGTGTGAGAATGCGTAGGAAGTATTTTGTCAGCTGGATAGTAGCAAGCGCTGACATAACATTTCAAACTTCGCGAAATAGCTGGCTACGTCCAAAGAAAACACTTCATACGACAGCAACACGCTAACTTTCAACAGTTTTAGCTATTTACTTTGTTTTGACATCAGCAGCCAATGCTACAGGTGGCTAACATTAGCAACTTAGTTAGCCAACGAACTCACAAGTCCAGAAAAGGCGACCTACCTCTCGTAGATTGACGTTGCGCTCCGGTTTATCCAACGCTTGCAGAAATAAAACGCATTCACAAATATGAACGTTGTAGTATTTACATCGGATGGATGACCGACCGACAGAGTGGACCCCGCCCCCCTAAAACAGTGTCGCTCCGTGCGAGGGGAGATGTGCTTTTCGCTGCCGGACTAGACCGTCTGCAGTCCGCCTGGAAAGTGGACCGTCTGCAGTCCGCCTGGAAAGTTGCCTGTTCTTTGGTGAGTTGCGGTCGTTTGGACAACGCACCCACAATGCAACGCGTAGTAGAGGACAGGGCGTGAAAAAGGAGCGTCGCTTCTTCCAAGGGAGGGAGCGGTGAGCGGGAGTTGGGATGTCTAAAGGGGAAGTCGTGAATTCTAGTAAGGCTTTTATCGGCTTTCTAAGAAAAAATATTGAACACACAAACTGAATGTTACTAGTCTGTTTGGGATACACGGACATTTCTAAAAAATCAGATATTTCTTGAATAGACAGACACTGGACAATACTATTGACATGCATTATCAAAACAGGTCACAGACAAATAATTATTAAATACAAATGGTTTGTAGGCAACATATAAAGACAAAAGTGAATCATTAGAAATGGACAATTATTAAATAACAAGGACAAACATGAGTTATTCAGTTCATTTGATCTTTTCATATTTAATTGACCCATCTATATATAAAATACATAAAAGGACAATGACAGCTTCTCTGATTAAAAACAAACTAATCGGAGGCTAACTGTCAGATATACGTTTCAATATTCTATAGTTAATAGTATATGTTTCAGTGGTGAACCGTGACTATAGGACCTAGGCCTTCAGAGGGACCAAACATCTTCCAATACGTTGTATCAAACCAAAATAAAATCATGAAAATAACAGAAAACATAGCATCACTTAATGCGCCGACATATCTTCTGTAGTCGGAACATGCTAGTCGTAGTGAAGGAGGAGCAATGCTTTTGGATGACATTATAACTGAATGAAAACAGGCCGCGCTTCGGGCTGCCGCACATGGAGACAGAACCGGCATGGACAGGAGACCCAGCGTAACATGGTAGCCTAATAACACCACTATCACCAATAGCAACAACAGTGTCACCAAGGTGACAGGCTCATGTTGCTGAAAGGACAGTGACCGTTATACCTGTGCGCTCCAAGGCACCGAAGAGGAGCCAGGTTTGGTCAAACACAGACACAGCTGGTAGACAGATGACAGCAGTCACGCACAGCATCAAATAATGTTAAAGAATAACCAGCCCATTCACTCCAGCAGCCCACATTAAATCATACCAATACAAAAGCGCAACCATTTCATTTCCAAAATGAAATTAACAAACCAGCTATTACTTCCCATTAGATTTAAGTTTTTATTACTTCTAAACAAAATAACGTTTTGGGGTTTCTCATACGCTTACAACGATGTTTTGATTCTTGCTTGAACAGTCGCTAAGATTATATTTGGTTGTGATCTTTGCTAAATAACTATTTTGGATGCAGCATTTGTAGCAAAAGCTAGCCAAAGAACCATTTTACTGGTTTACTGAAGTTGAACTGTTTTTTAAAGTAGAATGCAGTTGATTTGCGACGATGACACAAACATTAAGCAGGACATCCAATTATAATTCAAAAGTAGTGTGACTGTTGTTTTTTTGCTGGCGTTCTATGAGAACTCCAGATGTATCTACCCAGAGACCACCAAATAAAATCCCGATTAGATATTCTCTCTTCAGTATTAACCCCTCTCTTTCCAACAAACCGAAGACATGAAATCAGAAGATTACAATTATTGTAAAGATGAAATAGAAATTAAAAAACGAAAATTCATTTTTTTTTTTAAATACCTTTTTATAAATCCTTCTCTGAAGGCCCTCACAGTTCCCCACTGATACGTTTCAATATTCTATAGTTAATAGTGGGAAAACAATAAGTAAACCATAATCATTTAGGTTAAGGGCACTTATGGCACAAAATGTGATACAGGCTACAATCTTTAGATTACATTACTTTAGATGATCAGTTGACTAATATCTAAATTCAATATAAATTTAGAACAAATTTACAAATTGCTAAATATTGGCAGAGAGGTGTGTAGGAAACCCTGTTCCTGGCGTGCTGCAGGTAAACCAGGGGTAGGAAACCCTGTTCCTGGAGTGCTGCAGGTAAACCAGGGGTAGGCAACCCTGTTCCTGGAGAGCTGCAGGTAAACCAGGGGTAGGCAACCCTGTTCCTGGAGTGCTGCAGGTAAACCAGGGGTAGGCAACCCTGTTCCTGGAGTGCTGCAGGATTTTGTTCCAACTAGGCACCACACCAGACCAACTGAGCTGATTGATCAGTTCAGTGACTAAATTCAAAAACACACCTGGTCTTCCAGGTCGGTTAAATTAAAAACACATGAAGCGCTTGCGGCACTCCGGGACCAGGGTTGCCCAAGTCCAGGGGTGTATTCATGCCGCCAATTCTGTTGCACAACAGAACGTTTCGCAACTGTTTGGAGTTCCAATTGGACAAATTCAGGTAAGCCCCTCTTTTAGTTCCTTTAAAAAACATTTAGCAACAGAATCGACAGAATGAAAACTCCTGGTATAAAGCTATATTATATTACTAGTAGCTATATTACTACACAAGTCTCAAAAGTTAACATCTACACTCTACAAAATATCATTTAATAAATCAATCTATATTAAAATAAAGTAAAAAGGGTTATTACCTTTTAATCAATTGTATACATACAGCACAGATTGTAATAAAATATAGATTGTTACATTCATCGTAAGAAACCTTTCAAATAATCTTTCCGCTATTCAAAAATATATAGGGTGTCAAACTCTATGTTGAAATTGTAATTCAGTACAGCAGATGGTTTCTGAAGAGGCCAGCCAGTCACCTCTCCCACCAGCGTTACGTCCCCAATGGCACCCTGTTCCCAAGGGGCCCTGGTCAAAAGCAGTGCACTATATAGGGAATAGGGTGATATTTGGGACGCCATCCTCCGACTGTGTGTGCACCAGAGATTTCATTAAATTCCCATTGAGACGACAGAAGAGAGAGAGAGATGGTAGAAGAAGAGATACCATAGACGGTGAAAGAGAAGAGCGAACGGTCGTCTGAAGGTTTTCTTTCATCAAAACCAGGCAGACTTTCTTCTTCCTCCTCCCCCTACACTTCCCAGCCCAGAGGTACACTACACTACCACCCTCACCTTCCTCCCTAGAGTCTACTTCCTCTCCCAAAAACCTCATATCCCAAACTGCTGCTCAGTTTCCTCTTACACTTTAAAAGCCACATCTGAGTGGTCGGTGAAAGTCCAGAACCATATTATACAGTACAAGACCCAGTCGGGAAACAACTCCTGGGGCCTACACCCTATGGCCTGAGCACTTGGGAGGATCTGAAAGGATTGGACTGCTACTATTGTTAACATTAATATGAATACAGCTCCACCTTGCCTAGGGGGGCTACAGGGGGAAGTGCCTAGGGGTTGTTTCTGGACAGGGCCCAAACCTTTTCACTCCCATCCATCCATCCATCCATCCATCCATCCATCCCTCTCCTCAGATGATCATCCTACACATCCTTCTATTTTCCTTGTTCATCACTCTTCCTCCTCCTCCTCCTCCTCCTCCTCCTCCTCCTCCTCCTGTTTCTTCTCCTCCCCTGCTTCCTCTCCTCCAGTTCCTGACGGGGTGGTGTCCTCCCCCAGCATGCGGCAGAGATCCGACAGGCGCTGTTGCATCTTGGGTATCCCAGAGAGCTGGGACTCTAGCTTCTGTTTTTCGTCCTGGAGAGAGACGCGTGTGGAGGCGTCCAGCTTCTCAAAGCGCCAGCCGCCCTCGCCGTCAAACTGAAGCAGGTGGGTGTGGTACTTCCTGGAATGGGAAGGAAGGAAAGGAAAGGTCTGTGTTTGAGATTTACTAACATTGTATTTAAAAATTCAGACTCACTGATCACTACAAATCCCTGATCTTCAAACCACCGTACATCCCAAATAACTGCTCATTATGGTGATCAAGATAATAAGATGAGTGATTATGTGTCTCGGTTTGCTCAAACGGAACCCCTCAAACATGCGGAATACGTTAGGTTGAGATGACACCACAGCCCTGTCCTAAACAGACCCTATACTATCCCCCCCAACTTAGTCCTTTAGCAGTCACTCTTATCGGGAGAGATCGGAGCAGAGATAGTATAGGAGCTATATAGGGGAATGATTCATTATTCAAAACATATGAACTGATCCTTTCAGATCTACATGAAGTGACATGGGGTAGGGGTTGTTCCTGGCTGGCCTACAGTCGTGGTCAAAAGTTTTGAGAATGACACAAATATACATTTTCACAAAGTCTGCTGCCTCAGTTTTGATGATGGCAATTTGCATATACTCCAGAATGTTATGAAGAGTGATCAGATGAATTGCAATTAATTGCAAAGTCCCTCTTTGCCATGAAAATGAACTTAATCCCCCAAAAACATTTCCACTGCATTTCAGCCCTGCCACAAAAGGACCAGCTGACATCATGTCAGTGATTCTCTCGTTAACACAGGTGAGAGTGTTGACGAGGACAAGGCTGGAGATCACTCTGTCATGCTGATTGAGTTAGAATAACAGACTGGAAGCTTTAAAAAGGAGGGTGGTGACTGGAAGCTTTAAAAGGAGGGTGGTGCTTGAAACCATTGTTCTTCCTCTGTTAACCATGGTTACCTGCAAGGAAACACGTGCCGTCATCATTGCTTTGCACAAAAAGGGCTTCACAGGCAAGGATATTGCTGCTAGTAAGATTGCACCTAAATCAACCATTTATCGGATCATCAAGAACTTCAAGGAGAGAGGTTCAATTGTTGTGAAGAAGGCGTCAGGGTGCCCAAGAAAGTCCAGCAAGTGCCAGGACCGTCTCCTAAAGTTGATTCAGCTGCGGGATCGAGGCACCACCAGTGCAGAGCTTGCTCAGGAATGGCATCAGGCAGGTGTGAGTGCATCTGCACGCACTGTCAGGCAAAGACTTTTGGAGGATGGCCTGGTGTCAAGAAGGGCAGCGAGGAAGCCACTTCTCTCCAGGAAAAACAGCAGGGACAGACTGATATTCTGCAAAAGGTACAGGGATTGGACTGCTGAGGACTGGGGTAAAGTCATTTTCTCTGATGAATCCCCTTTCCAATTGTTTGGGGCATCCGGAAAACACCTTGTCCGGAGAAGACAAGGTGAGCGCTACCATCAGCCCTGTGTCATGCCAACAGTAAAGCATCCTGAGACCATTCATGTGTGGGGTTGCTTCTCAGCCAAGGGAGTGGGCTCACACAATTTTGCCTAAGAACACAGCCATGAATAAAGAATGGTACCAACACATCCTCCGAGAGCAACTTCTCCCAACCATCCAAGAACAGTTTGGTGACGAACAATGCCTTTTCCAGCATGATGGAGCACCTTGCCATAAGGCAAAAGTGATAACTAAGTGGCTCGGGGAACAAAACATCAAAATGTTGGGTCCATGGCCAGGAAACTCCCCAGACCTTAATCCCATTGAGAACTTGTGGTCGATCCTCAAGAGGCGGGTGGACAAACAAAAACCCACATATTCTGACAAACTCCAAGCATTGATTATGCAAGAATGGGCTGCCATCAGTCAGGATGTGGCCCAGAAGTTCTTCCAGTTGAAGCTTGCATCTGCTACAAGACCATGGTGCTTGCCTACGGAGCTGTGAGGGGAAAGGCACCTCCGTACCTTCAGGCTCTGATCAGTCCCTACACCCAAACGAGGTCATTGCGTTCATCCACCTCTGGCCTGCTGGCTCCCCTTCCTCTACGGAAGCACAGTTCCCGCTCAGCCCAGTCAAAACTGTTCACTGCTCTGGCACCCCAATGGTGGAACAAGCTCCCTCACGACACCAGGACAGCGGAGTCACTCACCACCTTCCGGAGACATTTGAAACCCCACCTCTTTAAGGAATACCTGAGATAGTATAAAAGTAATCCTTCTACCCTCCCTTACCCCACCAAAAAAAAATAAAATAAAAAATACATATTGTAAAGTGGTTATCCCACTGGCTATAAGGTGAATGCACCAATTTGTAAGTCTCTCTGGATAAGAGCGTCTGCTAAATGACGTAAATGTAAATATAAGTTAATTGACAGCATGCCAGGGCGGATTGCAGAGGTCTTGAAAAAGAAGGGTCAACACTGCAAATATTGACTCTTTGCATAAACTTAATGTAATTGTCAATAAAAGCCTTTGACACTTATGGAATGATTGTAATTATACTTCAGTATACCATAGTAACATCTGACAAAAATATCTAAAAACACTGAAGCAGCAAACTTTGTGAAGACAAATACTTGTGTCATTCTCAAAACTTCTGACCACGACTGTCCTCCATAAGACGCAGAGGCTGAACTCTCAGATCACCACTGCCCCCTACTGGAGGATGCATATAACTACATCTACAACCCGGTGGTTCTCAAAGGCTACGTTTTACACAGGTAGCCCAATTCTGGGGTGTATTCATTAGTCACAAAAAAGGTCCCTTTCATTGGATTCCATTTGGATCCTAGTGTATACACCCCTTTGTTCCACTAATTGGTCTTTTGACCAAGGGTTGGGATTGGTTCAGGGAACAGAACAGAAAAATAACAACATTTGAGGAACAGAACCGTTATTTTTAAAAGCATGAGAACCGGTTAATAACATTTTACGTTTCAGGCATTTTTTTCCCAGTCCCACAAAAATCGCTACAAAGCGCCTTAGCAAAGTCCTTTCTGTCAATCAAACTTATTCCAGTGGGTGGGGGGGGAGTTTGTGTGTGTGTGTGTGTGTGGGTAGGCTACCTGCCCCTCCCCTCTGAAGGTTACTGTAGCCCAGGTTACGGTAGCCCAGGTTACTGTAGCCCAGGTTACTGTAGCCCAGGTTACTGTAGCCCAGGTTACTGTAGCCCAGGTTACTGTAGCCCAGGTTACGGTAGCCCAGGTTACTGTAGCCCAGGTTACTGTAGCCCAGGTTACGGTAGCCTACGGACGACATTACAAGCGCAATTCAGAAATTAGGGAGAGATGTTTCATTAGAGAAGAATGGATTGACCTTTTCCATGCTAGTTAAGGATACTATAGTGATCACTTTTCACATTGTTTTTATTAACTACACTGTGACTGCCTCTTTCATTATGGTTAAACCATGCTGTTACGGCAAAATAGAATTAGCTCTTAACGACTTTCCTATAAAGATTAAATAAATTATCAGCTCCACAGCAAGCTGCTCTATCCACACTAATTGGTTTAGTAAATTTAATTTGTTGAGCTAAA
Source organism: Coregonus lavaretus (assembly GCF_964263955.1). Classification (NCBI taxonomy): domain Eukaryota; kingdom Metazoa; phylum Chordata; class Actinopteri; order Salmoniformes; family Salmonidae; genus Coregonus; species Coregonus lavaretus. Next base: position 65,671 of record NW_028166796.1, read on the forward strand.
TGTAAAAAATAAATAAAAAGTATATTGAACAAAAATATAAACGCAACATGTAAGGTGTTGGTCCCATGTTTCATGAACTGAAATAAAAGATCCCAGAAATGTTCCATACGCACAAAAAGCTTATTTCTCTCAAATGTTGTGCACACATTTTTTACATCCCTATTAGTGAGCATTTTTCCTTTTCCAAGATAATCCATCCAACCTGACAGGTGTGGCATATCAAGAAGCTGATTAAACAGCATGATCCTTACACAGGTGCACCTTGTGCTGGGGGACAACAAAAGGCCACTCTAAAATGTGCAGTTTTGTCAGAACACAATGCCACAGATGTCTCAAAATGAGGGACCGCAAACCACGTATAACCACCCCAGTCCACATCCGGCTTCTTCACCTGCGGGATCGTCTGAGTCCGGCCACCCGGACAGCTGATGAAACTGGATTTGCACAAACAAATAATTTCTGCACAAACTGTCAGAAACGTCTCAGGGAATCTCATCTATAGGTGCTCGTCGTCCTCACCCTGGTCTTGACCTGACAGCAGTTCGGTGTTGTAACCGAATTCAGTGGGCAAATGCTCACCTTTGATACCCACAGGCACGCTGGAGGGTAAGTCGGCTCTTCCCGGATGAACCCCGGTTTCAACTGTACCGAGCAGATGGCAGACAGGGTGTATGGTGTCGTGTGGACGAGCAGTTTCCTGATGTCAACGTTTTGATGGTAATTTGAATGCACAGAGATACCGTGACGAGATCCTGAGGCCCATTGTCGTGCCATTCATCCGCCGCCATCACCTCATGTTTCAGCATGATAATGCACGGCCCCATGTCGCAAGGATCTGTACACAATTCCTGGAAGCTGAAAATGTCCCAGTTCTTCCATGGCCTGAATACTCACCAGACATGTCACCCACTGAGCATGTTTGGGATGTTCTGGATCGACGTGTACGACAGCGTGTTCCAGTTCCCACCAATATCCAGCAACTTCGCACAGCCATTGAAGAGGACTGGGACAACATTCCACAGGCCACAATCAACAGCCTGATCAACTCTATGTGAAGGAGATGTGTCGCGCTGCGTGAGGCAAATGGTTTTCTGATCCACGCCCCTACCTTTTTCGTTAAAGGTATCTGTGACCAACAGATGTATATCTGTATTCCCAGTCATGTGAACTCCATAGATCAGGGCCTAATGAATTTATTTCAATTGACTGATTTCCTTCTATGAACTGTAACTCAGTAAAATCTATACAAGTGTTGCATGTTGCTTTTATATTTTTGTTCAGTGTAAATCAGAGGCTTAAAAAGAAACTTTTTTGGTCCGAACCGGTTCAGAACCTTATTTTCCAGGTAGGAACAGAACGGAACGGAACGGAACGGAACCCCCCCCCCCCCCCCCAAAAAAAAAAATGGTTCTATTCAGGACGAAACGATTGAGAAATTATTTTGATTCCAACCCCTGCTTTTGACCATCCATTTCAGATCTTTTTTAGAGTTGATCTGATTGGTCAAAGACCAATTAATGAAAAAATATCAGAATTGGGCTGCCTGTGTAAACGGAGTCTAAGTCTTATCTTTTTTGCACATTGATTAGATCAGAAAACAAATCTAATCTCATTTATGTTCCCATACAAAACAAGTTTCCTTCAGGAATGAATTGTTAAATTAACGAATAAATGCACATACATAGAATCTGTAAAAAGGGCTATGTAAATAAATAAATTGGTTGATTGTTAAGCGTGCTGACCAGAGGGAGGGTCGGTGGGTTATGGAAAGCAGTGCTATCCCAGCATCCTTTGCAGCCTGGAAGATCTTCCCCTCCACGTCGATGCTGACAGCGCTGGTGCACTCATCAAGCAGGGCATACTTAGGCCTTCGGAAGACAAGACAAAACACCCTGCATTAGCAGGAAATCCACAGATCCTGTTTCCATTCCTCTCAAAGCTGATACGGTATAATGATTTAGATTTTTTAAAATCATGTTGAGACAGTCTCTCTCGGTAGCAGCTCCGATTGTCTGCTCATTATAATAGTTTTAGTTTACATCCTTACACAAACCTTGTGATGAAGACAGTTTATTTTATGGCTAAGTGTTTCCTTAACATATGTTTTTTTCTCAATATATGCAGACCGCATTCTCTTCTCTACCAGTCGGGACGTACAGTGAGGGGGAAAAAAGTATTTGATCCCCTGCTGATTTTTGTAAGTTTGCCCACTGACAAAGAAATGATCAGTCTCTAATTTTAAATGGTAGGTTTATTTGAACAGTGAGATACAGAATAACAACAACAAAAATCCAGAAAAACACATGTCAAAAATGTTATAAATTGATTTGCATTTTAATGAGGGAAATAAGTATCTGACCCCCTCTCAATCAGAAAGATTTCTGGCTCCCAGGTGTCTTTTATACAGGTAACGAGCTGAGATTAGGAGCACACTCTTAAAGGGAGTGCTCCTAATCTCAGTTTGTTACCTGTATAAAAGACACCTGTCCATAGAAGAAATCAATCAATCAGATTCCAAACTCTCCACCTTGGCCAAGACCAAAGAGCTCTCCAAGGATGTCAGGGACAAGATTGTAGACCTACACAAGGCTGGAATGGGCTACAAGACCATCGCCAAGCAGCTTGGTGAGAAGGTGACAACAGTTGGTGTGATTATTCGCAAATGGAAGAAACACAAAATAACTGTCAATCTCCCTCGGCCTGGGGCTCCATGCAAGATCTCACCTCGTGGAGTTGCAATGATCATGAGAACGGTGAGGAATCAGCCCAGAACTACACAGGAGGATCTTGTCAATGATCTCAAGGCAGCTGGGACCATAGTCACCAAGAAAACAATTGGTAACACACTACGCCGTGAAGGACTGAAATCCTGCAGCGCCCGCAAGGTCCCCCTGCTCAAGAAAGCACATATACAGGCCTGTCTGAAGTTTGCCAATGAACATCTGAATAATTCAGAGGAGAACTGGGTGAAAGTGTTGTGGTCAGATGAGACCAAAATCGAGCTCTTTGGCATCAACTCAACTCGCCGTGTTTGGAGGAGGAGGAATGCTGCCTATGACCCCAAGAACATCATCCCCACCGTCAAACATGGAGGTGGAAACATTATGCTTTGGGGGTGTTTTTCTGCTAAGGGGACAGGACAACTTCACCGCATCAAAGGGACGATGGACGGGGCCATGTACCGTCAAATCTTGGGTGAGAACCTCCTTCCCTCAGCCAGGGCATTGGAAATTGGTCGTGGATGGGTATTCCAGCATGACAATGACCCAAAACACACGGCCAAGGCAACAAAGGAGTGGCTCAAGAAGAAGCACATTAAGGTCCTGGAGTGGCCTAGCCAGTCTCCAGACCTTAATCCCATAGAAAATCTGTGGAGGGAGCTGAAGGTTCGAGTTGCCAAACGTCAGCCTCGAAACCTTAATGACTTGGAGAAGATCTGCAAAGAGGAGTGGGACAAAATCCCTCCTGAGATGTGTGCAAACCTGGTGGCCAACTACAAGAAACGTCTGACCTCTGTGATTGCCAACAAGGGTTTTGCCACCAAGTACTAAGTCATGTTTTGCAGAGGGGTCAAATACTTATTTCCCTCATTAAAATGCAAATCAATGTATAACATTTTTGACATGAGTTTTTCAGGATTTTTTTGTTGTTATTCTGTCTCTCACTGTTCAAATAAACCTACCATTAAAATTATAGACTGATCATGTCTTTGTCAGTGGGCAAACGTACAAAATCAGCAGGGGATCAAATACTTTTTTTCCCCCCCTCACTGTACCTGTGGTAGAAACATCCAGACTGCGTTCTCTACCAGTCGGGACGTACCTGTGGTAGAAACATCCAGCCTGCGTTCTCTACCAGTCGGAACGTACCTGTGGTAGAAACATCCAGACTGCGTTCTCTACCAGTCGGAACGTACCTGTGGTAGAAACATCCAGACTGCGTTCTCTACCAGTCGGAACGTACCTGTGGTAGAAACATCCAGACTGCGTTCTCTACCAGTCGGGACGTACCTGTGGTAAAACATCCTTGCCATCCCCAGCCTCTGTTTCTCTCCTCCTGACAACACATCCTTCCAGTCGCTTTCTGCACTCCACCCTCCCTCTCTCTCCAGGATGTAGACCAGGTTGACCGTTCCGAGGATCCCCTCTAGCTGCTGGTCGGTGAATCCTCTCTCCTCCATCTCGGTCTCGTTGTCTGGGTAGATCACCTGGTCTCGCAGGGTGCCCACTGACATGTACGGCCTGTACATGAAACAAACATTAAGATCAGCTATATAAAAGCACACCTAGCCAGATCTGTTAATCCTTGTTCACATTGGCAGTTTGAAGTTAATCAAATCAGATTTTTTTTTCAAAATCTGTAATTTTTTCTTGAAATAATACAGTGCTCTTAGTTTTAGAGATGTTCAGGACCAGTTTATTAGTGGCCACCCATTCCAAAACAGACAGCAACTCTTTGTTAAGGGTTTCAGTGACTTCATTAGCTGTGGTTGCCTGATGTGTATATGGTTGAATCATCAGCATACATGGACACACATGCTTTGTTTAATGCTTTGTAACTCAGTCAAATCTTTGAAATTATTGCGTGTTGCGTTTCTATTTTTGTTCAGTGTATTAGGAGGTGGAAGGTGCTAATCTTACGGTCTCCACGGAGGGCGTATGCAAGTCATTCAAGCGTGTTAACCCTCGCAAGGCCGCCGGACCAGACGGTATCCCTAGCCACGCCCTTAGAGCACGTGCAGACCAGCGACAGTAGTACATCTGATTACCAACAACGATGAGACAGCCTACAGGAGAGGAGACAGGCACTCCCCCCATCCCCCCCGTCTCCTTCTGCCCCCGGACTCCCCCCACCCCCCATCCCCCTCGTCTCCTCCTGCCCCCGGACTCCCCCCCACCCCCCCGGACATGGACTTTTTCCCCTCTGGAAACAGATAAGAGCAATACGAAGGACATCCTGGTAATCACTGATCATTTCACTAAGTATGCAGTGGCCATCCCTACCGCCAACCAGAAAGCCTGCACAGTCGCAAAATGTCTGTGGGATCACTTCATTGACCATTATGGGATAATGGAACATTTAAAGTGATCAAGGCCCAGATTTCAAATCACGTACATTCAAAATAACTCTATGAACTGGAAGGAATCCAGAAGGTGAGAACAACGCCGTACCACCCAACGGGCAAACCAGTTGAACGATTTAGCAGGACGTTGCTAAATATGCTAGGTACGTTAGAAGCACAAGACAAAAACACTAGCGTGATTTCGTCAAGCCATTCGTTCACGCCTACAATTTCTACCACTAATAAAGTAACCGGATTCATGTTCAGAAGACAACCAAGGCTGCCCGTTGATCTAGCCTTTGGTTTACCCTGCAAAAGTCAGAAATCGCACTCAGTTTGTGCAAAATCTGAAATCCCACCTGGGAGAAAGCAGCAGAAAGGAACCAGGCAAGATTAGACAAGCGCGTTAACAATTCCACCCTAGATGTTGGCGACTGAGTCTTGGTGAGAAGTGTCCGCCTACGGGGAAAACACAAACTAACCAACAGGTGGGAATCCGACATGCATGTGGGAATCCGACATGCATGTTGTAGTAAAGCGTGCTGGTGATCTTCCAGTCGACAACGTCAGACCGGAAACTAAAAAGACGGTCAACTGCGCACCTTGCAATCTCAAGCAAGCCTTGTAGAAGAAGCGCCATTTTATGACAAACTTTGTTTGGGAAGCCAGAAACTACTCTAAAGCTTAGAAATAAAGAGTAAAACCTAGCTATATCTTCAGAGAAGATATTCTGTCCCGGGTCTGGTCCCTGGTTTGGATAGTCAGTATTCCAAAACAGATTTAAGGCCTGCAAGGCTTTAGTGCTGCCTGGTCAACTCCTATTGGTCAATGTCACGCCTGTGTAAATGGGGGGCGGTTTGGTGAACCACGCTACATTGATCAGTTATCAGAGACCTGAAGACTTGTTTTTAAAAACACCCCAAGCAATTGCATTAGAGACTTTAGCTCCATAGAACACTGAGGTATGTGTGTACTGACCTCTGAGGTGTGTGTGTGTGTGTGTACTAACCTCTGAGGTGTGTGTGTGTGTGTGTGTGTGTGTGTGTGTGTGTGTGTGTGTACTGACCTCTGAGGTGTGTGTGTGTGTGTGTGTGTGTACTGACCTCTGAGGTGTGTGTGTGTGTACTGACCTCTGAGGTGTGTGTGTGTGTACTAACCTCTGAGGTGTGTGTGTGTGTGTGTGTGTGTGTGTGTGTGTGTACTCACCTCTGAGGTGTGTGTGTGTTTTGTGTGTGTGTGTACTAACCTCTGAGGTGTGTGTGTGTGTGTGTGTGTGTGTGTGTGTGTGTGTACTGACCTCTGAGGTGTGTGTGTGTGTGTGTGTGTGTACTGACCTCTGAGGTGTGTGTGTGTGTACTAACCTCTGAGGTGTGTGTGTGTGTGTGTGTGTGTGTGTGTGTGTGTGTACTCACCTCTGAGGTGTGTGTGTGTGTGTGTGTGTGTGTACTGACCTCTGAGGTGTGTGTGTGTGTGTGTGTGTGTGTACTGACCTCTGAGGTGTGTGTGTGTGTACTGACCTCTGAGGTGTGTGTGTGTGTGTGTGTGTGTACTGACCTCTGAGGTGTGTGTGTGTGTGTACTAACCTCTGAGGTGTGTGTGTGTGTGTGTGTGTACTAACCTCTGTGGTATGTAGAACATGTTTTGGGGTGGTGGTTTGTAAAGCAACCCTCCATAGACTGGCCACAGCCCGCTGAGGATCCTGAACAGAGAACTCTTCCCACAGCCGTTAGGACCTGTTATTAACAGGTGCATCCCTTCCTCCACCTGGGGGAAAGAGAAGAGAGAGGAAGGAGAGGGAGGAGAGAGCGGGGGGAGGGAGAGAGGAAGGGAGAGAGGGGGGGAAGGGAGAGAGGGAGAGGGGGGGGGGGGAGAGGGCGACGAGGGAGAGAGGGCGGGGGAGGGAGAGAGGGGGGGGAGGGAGAGAGAGCGGGGGGGGGAAGGGAGAGAGGGCGAGAGAGAGATGGGGAGGGGGGAAATGGAGAGAGAGAGAGAGATGGGGAGGGGGGAAATGGAGAGAGAGAGAGAGAGATGGGGAGGGGGGAATGGAGAGAGAGAGAGATGGGGAGGGGGGAATGGAGAGAGAGAGAGAGATGGGGAGGGGGGGATGGAGAGAGAGAGAGATGGGGAGGGGGGAATGGAGAAAGAGAGAGAGATGGGGAGGGGGGAATGGAGAGAGAGAGAGAGAGATGGGGAGGGGGGAATGGAGAGAGAGAGAAAGAGAGAGATGGGGAGGGGGGGATGGAGAGAGAGAGAAAGAGAGAGATGGGGAGGGGGGAATGGAGAGAGAGAGAGATGGGGAGGGGGGAATGGAGAGAGAGAGAGAGCGAGATGGGGAGGGGGGAATGGAGAGAGAGAGAGATGGGGAGGGGGGAATGGAGAGAGAGAGAGATGGGGAGGGGGGAATGGAGAGAGAGAGAGAGATGGGGAGGGGGGATGGAGAGAGAGAGAGAGATGGGGAGGGGGGAATGGAGAGAGAGAGATGGGGAGGGGGGAATAGAGAGAGAGAGATGGGGAGGGGGGGAATGGAGAGAGAGAGATGGGGAGGGGGGAATGGAGAGAGAGAGAGATGGGGAGGGGGGGAATGGAGAGAGAGAGAGAGATGGGGAGGGGGGGATGGAGAGAGAGAGCGAGATGGGGAGGGGGGAATGGAGAGAGAGAGAGCGAGATGGGGAGGGGGGAATGGAGAGAGAGAGAGCGAGATGGGGAGGGGGGGAATGGAGAGAGAGAGAGCGAGATGGGGAGGGGGGAATGGAGAGAGAGAGAGATGGGGAGGGGGGAATGGAGAGAGAGAGAGAGATGGGGAGGGGGGAATGGAGAGAGAGAGAGAGATGGGGAGGGGGGAATGGAGAGAGAGAGAGAGATGGGGAGGGGGGAATGGAGAGAGAGAGAGAGAGATGGGGAGGGGGGAATGGAGAGAGAGAGAGATGGGGAGGGGGGAATGGAGAGAGAGAGAGATGGGGAGGGGGGAATGGAGAGAGAGAGAGAGAGATGGGGAGGGGGGAATGGAGAGAGAGAGAGAGAGAGATGGGGAGGGGGGGAATGGAGAGAGAGAGAGAGAGAGATGGGGAGGGGGGGATGGAGAGAGAGAGAGAGAGATGGGGAGGGGGGAATAGAGAGAGAGAGAGAGAGATGGGGAGGGGGGAATAGAGAGAGAGAGATGGGGAGGGGGGAATAGAGAGAGAGAGATGGGGAGGGGGGAATGGAGAGAGAGAGATGGGGAGGGGGGAATGGAGAGAGAGAGATGGGGAGGGGGGGAATGGAGAGAGAGAGAGATGGGGAGGGGGGGAATAGAGAGAGAGAGATGGGGAGGGGGGGATGGAGAGAGAGAGAGAGATGGGGAGGGGGGGAATGGAAGAGAGAGAGAGAGATGGGGAGGGGGGAATGGAGAGAGAGAGATGGGGAGGGGGGAATAGAGAGAGAGAGATGGGGAGGGGGGAATGGAGAGAGAGAGAGAGATGGGGAGGGGGGGAATGGAGGAGAGAGAGAGAGATGGGGAGGGGGGGATGGAGAGAGAGAGAGAGAGATGGGGAGGGGGGGATGGAGAGAGAGAGAGCGAGATGGGGAGGGGGGAATGGAGAGAGAGAGAGCGAGATGGGGAGGGGGGAATGGAGAGAGAGAGAGATGGGGAGGGGGGAATGGAGAGAGAGAGAGAGATGGGGAGGGGGGAATGGAGAGAGAGAGAGAGATGGGGAGGGGGGAATGGAGAGAGAGAGAGAGAGATGGGGAGGGGGGAATGGAGAGAGAGAGAGATGGGGAGGGGGGAATGGAGAGAGAGAGATGGGGAGGGGGGAATGGAGAGAGAGAGAGAGAGATGGGGAGGGGGGAATGGAGAGAGAGAGAGAGAGAGATGGGGAGGGGGGGAATGGAGAGAGAGAGAGAGAGAGATGGGGAGGGGGGGGATGGAGAGAGAGAGAGAGAGATGGGGAGGGGGGAATAGAGAGAGAGAGAGAGAGATGGGGAGGGGGGAATAGAGAGAGAGAGAGAGATGGGGAGGGGGGGATGGAGAGAGAGAGAGAGAGATGGGGAGGGGGGGATGGAGAGAGAGAGAGAGAGATGGGGAGGGGGGAATAGAGAGAGAGAGAGAGAGAGATGGGGAGGGGGGAATGGTGAGAGAGAGATGGGTGAGGGGGGAATGGAGAGAGAGAGATGGGGGAGGGGGGGAATGGAGAGAGAGAGAGATGGGGAGGGGGGGGAATGGAGAGAGAGAGAGAGAGAGAGAGAGATGGGGAGGGGGGAATGGAGATGGGGAGGGGGGGAATGGAGAGAGAGATGGGGAGGGGGGAAATGGAGAGAGAGAGAGATGGGGAGGGGGGAATAGAGAGAGAGAGAGATGGGGAGGGGGGGAATGGAGAGAGAGAGATGGGGAGGGGGGAATGGAGAGAGAGAGAGAGAGAGAGAGAGATGGGGAGGGGGGAAATGGAGAGAGAGAGAGATGGGGAGGGGGGGATGGAGAGAGAGAGATGGGGAGGGGGGAATGGAGAGAGAGAGATGGGGAGGGGGGGAATGGAGAGAGAGAGAGATGGGGAGGGTGGGAATGGAGAGAGAGAGAGAGATGGGGAGGGGGGAATGGAGAGAGAGAGAGATGGGGAGGGGGGAATGGAGAGAGAGAGAGATGGGGAGGGGGGGAATGGAGAGAGAGAGAGAGAGATGGGGAGGGGGGGAATGGAGAGAGAGAGAGAGATGGGGAGGGGGGAATGGAGAGAGAGAGAGAGAGAGATGGGGAGGGGGGGAATGGAGAGAGAGAGAGAGATGGGGAGGGGGGGAATGGAGAGAGAGAGAGATGGTGGAGGGGGGGAATGGAGAGAGAGAGAGAGATGGGGAGGGGGGAATGGAGAGAGAGAGAGAGAGAGATGGGGAGGGGGGAATGGAGAGAGAGAGAGATGGGGAGGGGGGAATGGAGAGAGAGAGAGAGATGGGGAGGGGGGGAATGGAGAGAGAGAGATGGGGAGGGGGGGAATGGAGAGAGAGAGAGAGATGGGGAGGGGGGGAATGGAGAGAGAGAGAGAGAGAGGTGGGAGGGGGGGAATGGAGAGAGAGAGATGGGGAGGGGGGGAATGGAGAGAGAGAGAGAGATGGGGAGGGGGGGAATGGAGAGAGAGAGAGATGGGGGAGGGGGGGAATGGAGAGAGAGAGAGATGGGGAGGGGGGGAATGGAGAGAGAGAGAGAGATGGGGAGGGGGGGAATGGAGAGAGAGAGATGGGGAGGGGGGAATGGAGAGAGAGATAGATGGGGAGGGGGGGAATGGAGAGAGAGAGAGAGAGAGAGAGATGGGGAGGGGGGAATGGAGAGAGAGAGAGAGATGGGGAGGGGGGAATGGAGAGAGAGAGAGATGGGGAGGGGGGAATGGAGAGAGAGAGAGAGAGAGATGGGGAGGGGGGAATGGAGAGAGAGACATGGGGAGGGGGGGAATGGAGAGAGAGAGAGAGAGATGGGGAGGGGGGAATGGAGAGAGAGACATGGGGAGGGGGGAATGGAGAGAGAGAGAGAGAGAGATGGGGAGGGGGGAAATGGAGAGAGAGAGATGGGGAGGGGGGGAATGGAGAGAGAGAGATGGGGGGGGGGGGGGTAAGTTATGTGAGTGCACACTAATAATAATAATAATAATAATAATAATAATAATAATAAGCCATTTAGCAGACGCTTTTATCCAAAGCGACTTACAGTCATGCGTGCATACATTTTTACGTATGGGTGGTCCCGGGGATCGAACCCACTACCCTGGCGTTACAAGCGCCGTGCTCTACCAGCTGAGCTACAGAGGACCACTACAGAGTAGCACACTAAAAACAGCCAATGATCAGAGCCAAGGTCCCCACAGGGCCTACTACCTCAGGTCCCCACAGGGCCTACTACCTCAGGCTCCCTCCAATGATCAGGGCCAAGGTCCCCACAGGGCCTACTACCTCAGGCTCCCTCCAATGATCAGGGCCAAGGTCCCCACAGGGCCTACTACCTCAGGCTCCCTCCAATGATCAGGGCCAAGGTCCCCACAGGGCCTACTACCTCAGGCTCCCTCCAACACACTGTAGGGAGCAGGAATGGAGCTAGCTAAAACAGCACGTTGTTTCACAAAGGGGATCATGCTATGGTACTGCTGTGTGTGTGTGTGTGTGTGTGTGTGTGTGTGTGTGTGTGTGTGTGTGTGGATAACAGAATGGAACTAGCCACTGATGACCCATTCATCCTGGTTGAAACATGAATTGATCATGAAAGGATACTTTAAACAGGGGCTTACTGTGTGGGGGCACCCACACCATGATCCCCACTCACACGATACAGAAAAATGCTAATTTCCTAAATGCCATAGTTTTGTAGTAATCAAGGAACTGTTCTGATGAATGTCTGTATTAGAGAGAGAGGATGCTGCTCCACTGTTCTGATGAATGGCTGTATTAGAGAGAGAGGATGCTGCTCCACTGTTCTGATGAATGTCTGTATTAGAGAGAGAGGCTGCTGCTCCACTGTTCTGATGAATGTCTGTATTAGAGAGAGGATGCTGCTCCACTGTTCTGATGAATGTCTGTATTAGAGAGAGGATGCTGCTCCACTGTTCTGATGAATGTCTGTATTAGAGAGAGAGGATGCTGCTCCACTGTTCTGATGAATGTCTGTATTAGAGAGAGAGGATGCTGCTCCACTGTTCTGATGAATGTCTGTATTAGAGAGAGAGGATGATGCTCCTCTGTTCTGATGAATGTCTGTATTAGAGAGAGAGGATGCTGCTCCACTGTTCTGATGAATGTCTGTATTAGAGAGAGAGGATGCTGCTCCACTGTTCTGATGAATGTCTGTATTAGAGAGAGAGGCTGCTGCTCCACTGTTCTGATGAATGTCTGTATTAGAGAGAGGATGCTGCTCCACTGTTCTGATGAATGTCTGTATTAGAGAGAGAGGATGCTGCTCCACTGTTCTGATGAATGTCTGTATTAGAGAGAGAGGCTGCTGCTCCACTGTTCTGATGAATGTCTGTATTAGAGAGAGGATGCTGCTCCACTGTTCTGATGAATGTCTGTATTAGAGAGAGGATGCTGCTCCACTGTTCTGATGAATGTCTGTATTAGAGAGAGAGGATGCTGCTCCACTGTTCTGATGAATGTCTGTATTAGAGAGAGAGGATGCTGCTCCACTGTTCTGATGAATGTCTGTATTAGAGAGAGAGGATGATGCTCCTCTGTTCTGATGAATGTCTGTATTAGAGAGAGAGGATGCTGCTCCACTGTTCTGATGAATGTCTGTATTAGAGAGAGAGGATGCTGCTCCTCTGTTCTGATGAATGTCTGTATTAGAGAGAGAGGATGCTGCTCCACTGTTCTGATGAATGTCTGTATTAGAGAGAGAGGATGCTGCTCCTCTGTTCTGATGAATGTCTGTATTAGAGAGAGAGGATGCTGCTCCACTGTTCTGATGAATGTCTGTATTAGAGAGAGAGGATGCTGCTCCACTGTTCTGATGAATGTCTGTATTAGAGAGAGAGGATGCTGCTCCACTGTTCTGATGAATGTCTGTATTAGAGAGAGAGGATGCTGCTCCTCTGTTCTGATGAATGTCTGTATTAGAGAGAGAGGATGCTGCTCCACTGTTCTGATGAATGTCTGTATTAGAGAGAGAGGATGCTGCTCCTCTGTTCTGATGAATGTCTGTATTAGAGAGAGAGGATGCTGCTCCTCTGTTCTGATGAATGTCTGTATTAGAGAGAGAGGATGCTGCTCCACTGTTCTGATGAATGTCTGTATTAGAGAGAGAGGATGCTGCTCCACTGTTCTGATGAATGTCTGTATTAGAGAGAGAGGATGCTGCTCCACTGATGAATGTCTGTATTAGAGAGAGAGGATGCTGCTCCACTGTTCTGATGAATGTCTGTATTAGAGAGAGAGGATGCTGCTCCACTGTTCTGATGAATGTCTGTATTAGAGAGAGAGGATGCTGCTCCACTGATGAATGTCTGTATTAGAGAGAGAGGATGCTGCTCCACTGTTCTGATGAATGTCTGTATTAGAGAGAGAGGATGCTGCTCCACTGTTCTGATGAATGTCTGTATTAGAGAGAGAGGATGCTGCTCCACTGTTCTGATGAATGTCTGTATTAGAGAGAGAGGATGCTGCTCCACTGTTCTGATGAATGTCTGTATTAGAGAGAGAGGCTGCTGCTCCACTGTTCTGATGAATGTCTGTATTAGAGAGAGAGGATGCTGCTCCACTGTTCTGATGAATGTCTGTATTAGAGAGAGGATGCTGCTCCACTGTTCTGATGAATGTCTGTATTAGAGAGAGAGGATGCTGCTCCACTGATGAATGTCTGTATTAGAGAGAGAGGATGCTGCTCCACTGTTCTGATGAATGTCTGTATTAGAGAGAGAGGATGCTGCTCCACTGTTCTGATGAATGTCTGTATTAGAGAGAGAGGATGCTGCTCCTCTGTTCTGATGAATGTCTGTATTAGAGAGAGAGGATGCTGCTCCACTGTTCTGATGAATGTCTGTATTAGAGAGAGAGGCTGCTGCTCCACTGATGAACGGTACCATTTTGCTCTAATCTCTAAAGAGTATTACAGTGCCTTGCAAAAGTATTCATCCCCCTTGCCGTTTTTCCTATTTTGTTGCATTACAACCTGTAATTTAAATTGGATTTTTATTTGGATTTCATGTAATGGACATACACAAAATAGTGAAATGAAAAAAAATAACTTGTTTCAAAAATTTCAAAAAAATAAATAACGGAAAAGTGGTGCGTGCATATGTATTCACCCCCTTTGCTATGAAGCTCCTAAATAAGATCTGGTGCAACCAATTACCTTCAGAAGTCACATAATTAGTGAAATAAAGTCCACTTGTGTGCAATCTAAGTGATGTTATCTAGTTATGCACGCTCAAGTTCTGTTTTTTTTTGTCTTCTTTCTTGTTTGTTTCACAAAAAAAATTATTTTGCATCTTCAAAGTGGTAGGCATGTTGTGTAAATCAAATGATACAAACCCCCCAACAAATCCATTTTAATTCCAGGTTGTAAGGCAACAAAATAGGAAAAATGCCAAGGGGGGGGGTGAATACTTTCGCAAGCCACTGTATGTGGTCGTCTACGTCACCAAGGAGACGAGGCCACAACACCCACAAAAAGAAGGTAAATGTAGTATCTACAATATTGCATTGGTCCGTGTGACAGATTAGAAATTAACTTCAAATCAAATTTTATTTGCCACATGCAACAGTTGGAAAAATTACTTGTGTCATGCACAAAGTAGATGTCCTAACCGACTTAACCAAAACTATAGTTTGTTAACAAGACATTTGTGGAGTGGTTGAAAAACGAGTTTTAATGACTCCAACCTGAGTGTATGTAAACTTCTGACTTCAACTGTATGTACATGTGGGTAGAGTTAAAGTGACTATGCATAAATAATTAACAGAGTAGCAGCAGCGTAAAAGAGGGGGGTGGGGTGGGGGGGGCAGTGCAAATAGTCCGGGTAGCCATGATTAGCTGTTCAGGAGTCTTATGGCTTGGGGGTAGAAGCTGTTAAGAAGCCTTTTGGACCTAGACTTGGTGCTCCGGTACCGCTTGCCGTGCGGTAGCAGAGAGAACAGTCTATGACTTGGGTGGCTGGAGTCTTTGACAATTCTCAGGGCCTTCCTCTGACTCCGCCTGGTATAGAGGTCAGGGATGGCAGGAAGCTTTGCCCCAGTGATGTACTGGGCCGTACGCACTACCCTCTGTAGTGCCTTGCGGTTGGAGGCCGAGCAGTTGCCATACCAGGCGGTGATGCTTTGGTTAAAAGCAGCAGTGCTTAGCGTTGTGGCAGAGGAATTAACTAAATTGAACTGTTATGAGTTGATACTAAATGGCATGAGTGTACAGAACATTAAGAACACCTTCCTAATATTGAGTTGCACCCCCTTTTTGCCCTCAGAACAGCCTCAATTCATCAGGGCATGGACAAGATGTTAAAAGCTTTACACAGGGATGTTGGCCCATGTTGCCTCCAATGCTTCCCATGTTAATAATGTTTTGTATAGTTGAACCAGTTAGCTAGCGGAGGGATGTTGCCGAGGACCTCATCACATGTATTCCCATGGAGGAATGGATTACCTACTACGCACAGTTTGTCCCAAATGGCACCTTATTCCCTATATAGTGCACTACTTTTGACCAGGACCCCTGCACTACTTTTGTCCCATAGGACCCTGGTCAAAAGTAGTGCACTATATAGGGAATAGGGTGCCATTTTGGGACGCATTCAGTGTTTTAAAGCAGGTGCTAGGGATCAAAGAATGATGTTGCTCAATAACTAAAATAAGTGAAGCCTCAGCACGACGGTCCCATGTGGTTTATACTAACAATCCTAACCCCAGGTTCTCGGTCAGGGTTGCAACATAAACCACATGGGGGAATAAAAAGGGATCACGGTGTTCTGTCTCTGGGGGTCGCGTCCCAAATGCCACTCTATTCCCTTCATAGTGCGCTACTTTAGACCAGAGCCATATGGGTCCCGGTCAAAAGCAGTGCACTATATAGGGAATAGGGTGCCATTTGGTAGTGACCCTAAATGGTATGTATGCAGCTGCTGTTATCACTGTGTCAGACACGAGGCCAGGCAAGGACACAGAAAAATGTGGCAGCAGCTGAAGCAGTCCTATCTAGAACAGGACGTGTCTCCAGATAACATAACTACTCTTCACGATAACCACCGTGCGTTACAAACAGAACACATTCATAAAATGTTTCTCTGTTCTTTCATAAGGTCAGAAAATAAGCAGTCCGACTCCCACACAACGGATCAGGGGAAAAAAAGGATTTCAGTTATTCAGCTCAGTGGTCTTGGAATTCTCTTCAGACCAGTTTGAAACTCCAGGAGGAGTTTAAAAGTTTGGTTGATCGTCATTCGGAATAGTATGTTTTCTGTAATTAAAATGTACAGTACCAGTTAAAAGTTTGGACACCTACTCATTCCAGGGTTTTTTCTTTATTTTTACTATTTTCTACATTGTAGAATAATAGTGAAGACATCAAAACTATGAAATAACACACATGGAATCATGTAGTAACCAAAAAAGTATATATATATATTTGAGATTTGAGATTCTTCAAATAGCCACCCTTTGCCTTGATGACAGCTTTGCACACTCTTGGCATTCTCTCAACCAGCTTCACCTGGAACGCTTTTCCAACAGTCTTGAAGGAGTTCCCACATATGCTGAGCACTTGTTGGCTGCTTTTCTCAATTGGGTTGAGGTCGGGGGATTGTGGAGGCCAGGTCATCTGATGCAGCACTCCATCACTTTCCTTCTTGGTTAGATAGCCATTACACAGACTGGAGGTGTGTTGGGTCATTGTCCTGTTGAAAAACAAATGATAGTCCCACTAAGCCCAAACCCTATGGGATGGCGTATCGCTGCAGAATGCTGTGGTAGCCATGCTGGTTAAGTGTTCCTTGAATTCTAAATAAATCACAGTGTCACCAGAAAAGCACCCCCACACCATCACACCTCCTCCTCCATGCTTCAGGGTGGGAACCACACATGCGGAGATCATCCGTTCACCTACTCGCGTCTCACAAAGACACAGCGGTTGGAACCAAAAATCTCAACTTTGGACTCATCTGACCAAAGGACAGATTTCCACCAGTCTAATGTTCATTGCTCGTGTTTCTTGGCCCAAGCAAGTCTCTTCTTATTATTGGTGTCCTTTAGTAGTGGTTTCTTTGCATGAATCAGGCCTTCATGGTCGAATTGCTGCAGTCTCCTCAAAACAGTTGATGTTGAGATGTCTCTGTTACTTGAAGTCTGTGAAGCATTTATTTGGGCTGCAATTTCTGAGGCTGGTAACTCTAATGAACTTATCCTCTGCAGCAGAGGTAACTCTGGGTCTTCCTTTCCTGTGGCGGTCCTCATGAGAGCCAGTTTCATCATAGCGCTTGATGGTTTTTGCGACTGCACTTGAAGAAACTTTCAAAGCTCTTCATGTCTTAAAGTAATGATGGACTGTCGTTTCTCTTTGCTTATTTGAGCTGTTCTTGCCATATTATGGACTTGGTCTTTTACCAAATAGGGCTATCTTCTGTATACCACCTTATACAGGGTGGATTAGGTAAAGCAATTCCACAAATTAACTTTTAACAAGGCACACCTGTTAATTGAAATGCATTCCAGGTGACTACCTCAGGAAGCTGGTTGAGAGAATGCCAAGAGAGTGCAAAGCGGTCATCAAGGCAAAGGGTGAATATCAAATATATTTTGATTTGTTTAAAACTTTTTTGGTTACTACATGATTCCATATGTGTTATTTCATAGTTTTGATGTCTTCACTTTAATATACAATGTAGAAAATAGTAAAAATTAAGAAAAACCCTGGAATGAGTAGGTGTGTCCAAACTTTTGACCGGTCCTGTATGCGTCTACGTCTATAAATGTCTTGATGCTGTGTCTAAATTGTTATGGTTGATATTTGTCCGAAAACATTGTTCCCCCTGTTGCCGTCTTGGTTGGACCAGGACTCTTGAAAAATTGATTTGATATTTTATCCCGGCTTGTTTCCCAATCCCAGATTAAAGGGCTTGTTTCCCAATCACAGATTAAAGGGCCCGTTTCCCAATCCCAGATTAAGGCTGCTGCTAGCGGGACTAGAAAGCTCCTTTAGTTAAAAAGAGACAGCGTTTAAATCCAGGAGGAAGGATTCATCTGATTGGCCTTCAGTGGCTCCAATGGTAAGAGCGTGGCACTAGCAACGCCAAGGTTGTGGGTTCAATTCCCGCAGGGATCACATACTATAAATGCTTTGGATAACAAAAATGTCTGCTAAGTAGCAGATATTATGATGTGAAGAGTTGGACTTTGTTGTCTGTTTGCCGGTCTGTTTAGCCCCCACTTCGCTAAATTCTCCTACGCAACCGTGTTGCGTTTTCCTGCCTGACCACTACTCCCATGCATCTGTTGTTTCCCTGCCTGACCACTACTCCCATGCATCTGTTGTTTTCCTGCCTGACCACTACTCCCATACATCTGTTGTTTCCCTGGCTGACCACTACTCCCATGCATGTCCAACATTATGTTGTGTTGGACATGCTGAGATCTGCATATTTGTCACCTTAGCATGTTTTGCACTACAGGATGTTATTTGCGTTAATTGAGCTGTAATAAAATTCAGCAGTTGAATGTTCTCAGGACAGCTACAAATACACTTTTTGAAGTTACCCCAGAGTTTAAAGCGTGGGTGCAAACGTCCTTGAGGGCCACACAACATTAGAGTTCAGAACCCAGGACACACACCTCCCGCCTATCCAATGGTAGCTATGGAAAACACTTGACAGAGGTGTGTTTGATTGTTTACCTTGATGTTGAGGCTGGAGACCACCTCGTCTCCGTCTGAGTCCTACACTTTGAAACACATTTCAGGAGTTAGCCAGGTAACTTTGGCCAACTCTGCGTTCAACTGGGGATAACCAGTACTATAAAAAAAAGGTGGCTCACCTTTTAGCCAGGTAAGTTTATAACGGCAACAAATCCTTCAGATCTAACCTGCTGTTTGGCAGGCTAACTCACGGATAACTCCACTTACCCTGAATTAAATGACGGAGCTGCGAGTTGAGGACCAGTGAAATCAGATTTCCTCCCTCTCGCAAAGATTGTCATCATCCCCTTCATTTGAGGAAGACAGCTGATTAAAGAGCGACTACACTTCCTGATTTGGCCTGTTTTTTTTTGGCTAGCTCATCAAAAAAATGCTGGCGGCCATGACTGAAGCCAAATTAGATTTGTCTTGGGGGTGTGATTCGATATAGCAGTTACTGATGTTTGTCCCCCATGAGACACCATAGTAATCACTTCCTCAAAATAGTCAGAATGAATCTAAGATAAATAAAAAAAATTACAGATTTATTGAGTTGACGTTCTTGCGGAGGAGCTTTTAGTCGTGTAATTTTACATCTAGCTAAAAAGAGGTTTGGTGCAGTATTTCTAAAGTAAAGAAATGTGTTGTCTAATGTAAACAGTGCTGCGCTGCGGTTCCCACTAGGATTCTGGGCCGCTGGGCCGCTGGGCCACTGGGCTTCTGGGCTTCTGGGCCGCTGGGCCATACGAGTGGATAGATACAAATCACCGCAGCTGGTTATCCCGCGGTAGAGAGCGCATTGTCGAAATCAAAACCCAACCTTGATTTAGTCGTTTCGACACACTTCGGTTCCAAACTCTGTTTTAGACGAGAATGACTGACCAGAATGATCCTTTTTACACTTTGAAGTCAATTTTGACACTGGAATAAAAATGTGTGACTCATAGATGCCACATAGGTCTTTAGGGGCAGTCGCTCTTTAGATATTTGATTAATCAAATGTTTTAGAACACCTATCACATTACACATTTGGTAATGACATGATGCCTTTGAAAGTTAATAAAACTTGTATGACTAACATTTTAAAATCGATAGGAGTGGAGGAAAAACGGTGCATTGTAAAGCACACCAAAGACTGCATTATCGATAAGTAATACAATAAAGATGGATCTTCTAAAAGACTATTTCACACCACCGCCTGATGAATTTGCAAATAACTATTTGGCACAAATGAAAAACGTGGCACTAACTCGCCCACGGATTGATGTTTCAGCATCGTCTCAACTAAGAGTTCTGTGTTCGACCGTGTCACGTGCGACATGCACGTGGACGAACAGTATCCACCGTCGTAGTACAGATGAAGCCTGAGCTGGAATGTGAAGCTAACTGCTAGCTGGTTAGCGTTAGAAAACTCTTGAATAGATCTAACTTGCTAAAGTTATGTTGATGGAGCTTGCTTCATATGATACCCCTGAGGTGTCTGTGTGTTACCTTGATGTTGAGGCTGGACACCACAACGTCTCCTGTTACCTTGATGTTGAAGCTGGACACCACAACGTCTCCTGTTACCTTGATGTTGAGGCCGGACACCACAACGTCTCCTGTTACCTTGATGTTGAGGCTGGACACCACAACGTCTCCTGTTACCTTGATGTTGAGGCCGGACACCACAACGTCTCTGTTACCTTGATGTTGAGGCCGGACACCACAACGTCTCTGTTACCTTGATGTTGAGGCCGGACACCACAACGTCTCTGTTACCTTGATGTTGAGGCTGGACACCACAACGTCTCTGTTACCTTGATGTTGAGGCCGGACACCAAACAAGGTCTCTGTTACCTTGATGTTGAGGCTGGACACCACAACGTCTCCTGTCGGTGTGATGATGGGAAGGTTCTCACAGCTGATGCCCTTCTCCACGTCTATCACCTGACCTGCGCACGCACAACGGGACAGTTCAGGACCCAGAATACGCACGCCAACATTATACAGCACCAGTATACCCATTTCTAGACATAACACTGTAATAAGCCGGTGTAATAACACTAATAAGCCGGTGTAATAATACTGTAATAAGCCGGTGTAATAATACTGTAATAAGCCGGTGTAATAACACTGTAATAAGCCGGTGTAATAACACTAATAAGCCGGTGTAATAACACTGTAATAAGCCGGTGTAATAACACTAATAAGCCGGTGTAATAACACTAATAAGCCGGTGTAATAATACTGTAATAAGCCGGTGTAATAATACTAATAAGCCGGTGTAATAATACTGTAATAAGCCGGTGTAATAATACTGTAATAAGCCGGTGTAATAACACTGTAATAAGCCGGTGTAATAACACTGTAATAAGCCGGTGTAATAACACTAATAAGCCGGTGTAATAACACTAATAAGCCGGTGTAATAACACTGTAATAAGCCGGTGTAATAACACTGTAATAAGCCGGTGTAATAACACTAATAAGCCGGTGTAATAACACTAATAAACCGGTGTAATAACACTAATAAGCTGGTGTAATAACACTGTAATAAGCTGGTGTAATAACATTTGAGGACACACCCAAAAGGGAAGAGTGGTGAACACAGCACACACCAACATAGGTTCAGTGGGTTTCAGTGCCAGTAAAAATGTTTGTGTAATAACAACGATGGTGTGTAATAACAACGATGGTGTGTAATGACAACGATGGTGTGTATTAACAACGATGGTGTGTAATAACAACGATGGTGTGTATTAACAACGATGGTGTGTAATAACAACGATGGTGTGTATTAACAACGATGGTGTGTATTAAAAACGATGGTGTGTATTAACAACGATGGTGTGTATTAACAACGATGGTGTGTATTAACAACGATGGTGTGTATTAACATTTGTCGGTACACCCTAATAGGAGAGTGTTGATTGGCTGAGAGGTCTAAGAGAATAGCCTAGTGAGTGGTTCAGTTCCCACTTGGAAAAAAATTAAGAGTACAGATTAATAATACGGGACAATATACAAACGTTTGAGAAAGATCATTTAAAAAATACAATTTTATTGAGACATTTATTTATTGGTTTCTTTTCATTTTGATCAATGTAAATGTAAATGAATTGAAGGTCATTTGTGGATGTAAAAATCAAAATGTACCGATTTTTAAGGTCGTCATATTTTTTTATGCCGGAAAAAAATATGGAGTTCCCGCTGAAAAAGTTTGAATACCACGTTTCCATCCACATGAGTAAAGTCAGTTAATACAATGACGACAGCTGTGATGGAAACCGGAAGTTTCGGTACAATTTTATAAATGCCGACCGATAATTTGTTCGTTCAACATAGTGGGATCTTTATGTGTTGGTCGATAAAGTTAATTATGCGACTAATGGTGGTGGAAAGTATTGATATACACTGAACAAAAATATAAAAACGCAACATGTTGGTCCCGTGTTTCATGAGCTGAAATAAAAAAGATACCAGAAATGTTCCATATGCACAAAAAGCTTATTTCTCTCAAATGTTGTGCACAAATGTGTTTACATCCCTGTCAGTGAACATTTCTCTTTTGCCAAGATAATCCATCCACCTGACAGGTGTGGCATATCAAGAAGCTGATTAAACAGCATGATCATTACACATGTGCACCTTGTGCTGGGGACAATAAAAGGTCACTCAAATTTTGCGGTTTTGTCACATAACACAATGCCACAGATGTCTCAAGTTGAGGCTGACTGCAGGAATGTCCACCAGAGAATTTAATTTATCTACCATTTTACAGAATTTGACAGTATGTGTGGGTGAGTGGTTTCCTGATGTCAATGTTGTGAACAGAGTGCCCCATGGTGGCGGTGGGGTTATGGTATGGGCAGGCATAAGCTACGGACAATGAACACAATTGCATTTTATCGATAGCAATTTGAATGCACAGAGACACCGTGACGAGATCCTGAGGCCCATTGATTGTCGTGCCATTCATCCGCCGCCATCACATCATGTTTCAGCATGATAATGCACGGCCCCATGTCGCAAGGATCTGGACACAATTCCTGGAAGCTGGAAATGTCCCAGTTCTTCCAAGGCCTGCATACTCAGACATGTCACCCATTGAGCATGTTTGGGATGCTCTGGATAGACGTGTAGGACAGCGTGTTCCAGTTCCCGCCAATATCCAGCAACTTTGCACAGCCATTGAAGAGGAGTGGGACAACATTCCACAGGGAACAATCAACAGCCTGATCAACTCTATGCGAAGGAGATGTGTCACGCTGCATGAGGCAAATGGTTGTCACACCAGATACTGACTGGTTTTCTGATCCACGCCCCTAGATGCATATCTGTATTCCCAGTCATGTGAAATCCATAGATTAGGGCCTAATGAATTCATTTAAATTGACTGACTTCCTTATTTGAAATGTAACTCAGCAAAATCGTTGAAATTGTTGCATGTTGCGTTTATATTTTTGTTCAGTATAATAACCATCATATCGAAGTAAACTTGGGAGTCACGCGACGATTTGGTGTCCTGTCCTTCCAGTACGACTCGGGAAACCATGCAGTTTATTAGGCTACAGATGAAATAAGTTACGATGAACTTCACAGGGTGGTGAAAGTGTACGGTGATGAGTTTGATGAGCCTTTCCAATTAAATATCGAGGTTCTTATTCTGGTGACATGATGATCGATGCTCGACTGCCGTTTCACAAATACATTGCTGGCTCTTATCCATAATAATCTCATCGTGTAGACTAGCCTGCTGTATCTGCGAGCTGTCGGCGAGAGAGCACGTGCCAAGACCAGAGAAGGCACATTTGCTATTTAACGGTTTGTGACAAAACAAAAAAATCGGTAGAGTTTAAAATGCGATGGAAACACATTGAACTTTACATTTTTATTCAGTACATGAACACTTAAGCACTACGTCATCACTCAGATTTTTTTAATCTGCAACAAGTCCTTTTGGTAGAAACACCACTGGTGGGAAAATGCACATATTTTCATGCAGATTTGAGAATATTTTCGCATGAAAATCTGTCGCCAATTGGATGGAAACCTAGCTAGCATGTTAGAAAAAATAAAAGAAACCAATAAATATATTTACTCAATAAAATTGTATATTTCTAATTATCCTTCTCAAAAACGTTTGTATATTGTCCCATAAAATAATCTGTAATCTGAATTTTATAAAAACATAAAGAAATCCAAGTACAAAAAGAAAAATAGAACTGCAGTTAGACGCCGACTGAATACCACTGGTCTAAAAAATATAGCCTAGTGATTGGTTGAATTCCTTGTCAGACAGTTTACCTCGTATCATGATTGGTCCCTCCACCCTGGTGCCGTGCTGCACCACCTGTGTTCCTCCCCCAGTCTCCCCCTCTCCTCCCTCCGCAGAGCGACGGAACACCCCCTCACGCACGTCCTCGAACACGGAGAACATCTCGTGCACACGGGCCGTGTACCCCGCCAGCTCAGTCACCTGGACCGGGTCAAAGGTTATACAGTAAATCAGGGCAGGTGGAAACGTTTATTAAAAAACGTTTATTATACAATTAGATCATGATAGAGCAAGACTCCCAAATGACACGCTTCTGACCACTGTAACTATTCCCCAGGTCGTTGCTGTAAATGAGAATGTGTTCTCAGTCGACTTACCTGCTAAAATGAGTGTTAAATAAATAAACCCCTAGGGCTCTGGTCTAAAGTAGTGCACTATATCCCCATAGGGCTCTGGTCTAAAGTAGTGCACTATATCCCCATAGGGCTCTGGTCTAAAGTAGTGCACTATAACCCATAGGGCTCTGGTCTAAAGTAGTGCACTATAACCCACAGGGCTCTGGTCTAAAGTAGTGCACTATAACCCATAGGGCTCTGGTCTAAAGTAGTGCACTATAACCCACAGGGCTCTGGTCTAAAGTAGTGCACTATAACCCATAGGGCTCTGGTCTAAAGTAGTGCACTATAACCCATAGGGCTCTGGTCTAAAGTAGTGCACTATAACCCATAGGGCTCTGGTCTAAAGTAGTGCACTATAACCCATAGGGCTCTGGTCTAAAGTAGTGCACTATAACCCACAGGGCTCTGGTCTAAAGTAGTGCACTATAACCCATAGGGCTCTGGTCTAAAGTAGTGCACTATAACCCATAGGGCTCTGGTCTAAAGTAGTGCACTATAACCCATAGGGCTCTGGTCTAAAGTAGTGCACTATAACCCCATAGGGCTCTGGTCTAAAGTAGTGCACTATAACCCATAGGGCTCTGGTCTAAAGTAGTGCACTATAACCCCTAGGGCTCTGGTCTAAAGTAGTGCACTATATCCCCATAGGGCTCTGGTCTATAGTAGTGCACTATAACCCATAGGGCTCTGGTCTAAAGTAGTGCACTATAACCCATAGGGCTCTGGTCTAAAGTAGTGCACTATATCCCCATAGGGCTCTGGTCTAAAGTAGTGCACTATAACCCATAGGGCTCTGGTCTAAAGTAGTGCACTATATCCCCATAGGGCTCTGGTCTAAAGTAGTGCACTATAACCCCTAGGGCTCTGGTCTAAAGTAGTGCACTATATCCCCCTAGGGCTCTGGTCTAAAGTAGTGCACTATAACCCCATAGGGCTCTGGTCTAAAGTAGTGCACTATAACCCCATAGGGCTCTGGTCTAAAGTAGTGCACTATATCCCCATAGGGCTCTGGTCTAAAGTAGTGTACTATATCCCCAGAGGGCTCTGGTCTAAAGTAGTGCACTATAACCCATAGGGCTCTGGTCTAAAGTAGTGCACTATAACCCATAGGGCTCTGGTCTAAAGTAGTGCACTATAACCCATAGGGCTCTGGTCTAAAGTAGTGCACTATAACCCCTAGGGCTCTGGTCTAAAGTAGTGCACTATAACCCCCTAGGGCTCTGGTCTAAAGTAGTGCACTATAACCCATAGGGCTCTGGTCTAAAGTAGTGCACTAGAAAGGGAATGGGGTCACATTTGGGACGCGATAAATAAATGAAAATATGAGAGCCTCACCTCCTTGTAGGGAATCATTAACCTCTTGACAGTGAGGGGTTAGGGAGTAGGGAGTAGGGAGTAGGGGTTAGGGGATAGGGGTTAGGGTCTAGGGTCTAGGGAGTAGGGGTTAGGGAGTAGGGGTTAGGGAGTAGGGGTTAGGGTCTAGGGGTTAGGGTCTAGGGTGTAGGGGTTAGGGGTTAGGGTCTAGGGGTTAGGGAGTAGGGGTTAGGGAGTAGGGAGTAGGGGTTAGGGAGTAGGGGTTAGGGAGTAGGGGTTAGGGGTCGTTTCTATAGCCTCACCTCCTTGTAAGAGCTCATGATTCTCTCGACAGCGTCGGCGGCTGAGTTGAGGAGGTTCCTAGCCGTGGAAAAGGCCTGAGCCCTCTCACTCACTAGGTCCTCCTCTTTCAAATTCATGGCCAACTGCTTCACGTCCTCGGAGTCTGAAGGCATACATAGGATACATAAGCACTTCATAGCCCATACATAAGCACTTCATAGCCCATACATAATAATAATAATAAGCCATTTAGCAGACGCTTTTATCCAAAGCGACTTGCAGTCATGCGCGCATACATTTTTACGTATGGGTGGTCCCGGGGATCGAACCCACGACCCTTGGCGTTACAAGCGCCGTGCTCTACCAGATGAGCTACAGAGGAGCACATAAGCACTTCATAGCCCATACATAAGCACTTCATAGCCCATACATAAGCACTTCATAGCCCATACATAAGCACTTCATAGCCCATACATAACACATTTATAAGCCTGCTCCTTCTCCGTCTGGGACATGGTCAACAGCTTCACACCCTCAGTCTGATGGTCCCCTGGTCCCCTGGTCCCCTGGTCCTCTGGTCCTCTGGTCCTCTGGTCCTCTGGTCCTCTGGTCCTCTGGTCCTCTGGTCCTCTGGTCCTCTGGTCCTCTGGTCCTCTGGTCCTCTGGTCCTCTGGTCCTCTGGTCCTCTGGTCCTCTGGTCCTCTGGTCCTCTGGTCCTCTGGTCCTCTGGTCCCCTGGTCCCCTGGTCCTCTGGTCCCCTGGTCCCCTGGTCCCCTGGTCCTCTGGTCCTCTGGTCCTCTGGTCCTCTGTAGCTCAGTGTGGTCCTCTGTAGCTCAGCTGGTAGAGCACGGCGCTTGTAACGCCAAGGGTAGTGGGTTCGATCCCCGGGACCACCCATACACAAAAAAATGTATGCACGCATGACTGTAAGTCGCTTTGGATAAAAGCGTCTGCTAAATGGCATATTATATTATTATATAAACACAGTGATGATCCCAGAGTCCAGAGAGGACATCAGAGCCTGTTGCAGATGTGGGGGGGTGCCCATAATTCCAACAGCTGTAGGTTTAATGCTGCAAATCTATCACTACTGTAAAACGGAGGGGACACATAGCTAGAGTATGTTCGATTTATTTTTATTCTTTTTACAAAGCTGGACATGAGACAAGCCTACCAGCAGCTACCTTTGGATGGTGACGCAGGGGAAGCCCTGACTATCGACACACACACACACACACACACACACACAGGGGGCTTTTCAGGGTAACAAGGCTCCAGTTTGGAGTGTCCACAGCGGTGGCCATTTTTCAACGCTACACGGACACCTTGCTAGCAGGCATCACAGGGCAGCGGTCCAGACGTATCTGGATGGATGACATACTGATTACAGGCTGGACCCTTGAAGAGCATAACTCTCAGCTGGAGGAAAGGGCTGAGGCGCTTTGTGGAAGCAGGGCTGCGACCCCAGAGCGAGAAGCGCATTTTCGCTGCACCCAGTGTTGAGTTCCTGGGGGTTCCATGTTGACGAGGATGGCGTGTGACCGGCCCAGGGTAAGGTAAAGGCCATTAACTCTTCCGAGTCGGCGAACGCTTCGGCGCGTTCAAATCGCGGGCCGGCTTTAGGACCGCGCAGCATCCAAACCAAGTGACGCAGAGGGCTGCCGTCGATTTCATGCAGAAATGGAGACCCGAAGCTACGTTTTGAGTGTTTGTTTCATGTAAATACACCAACTAAAACCAAAGTTATGATAATTTCAATTCCATGAAAAAAGTGCGTCAAAATATGCGCTCTTTTATGAGCGCTTTGCATTTATTATAATAACTTTGTCGTCTTTTGTGATAAAAAGGAACGGAAAAAAACGTGTGCTTGTGCTAACCCGGTTCTTCAGGATGCACACGAGTATATAAACATTCATTCCCATGACAACTAGCCATTGCGAAAGAACGAACGAGAGGAATTAGTTCAGTTCATGAGTAGTTTTGGAGAGTTTTTCACGAGTTAGTATTTCAATTGTTAGTATTTCAAGAGTTTTATTGTCAGCAGTATCGTTTTTGTGAAGCAATATGAGGCGCACACTTCACGTTGAACAAGCCGTCGACTTGTTATTCCAAATGAGCGATGAAGAAACTTTGGAAAGTTCGTCGTCAGACAATGAGAGTGGCCAGGATGACTTCGAGGACCCTGATTTTGTTGCTGAAAACGTGAGGTAAGAAGACAAACATTTTTCTAAAATGAATTTGTTTTATTGCTTTCGTTTATCTTACTATAGTATTCTATTCTACTTCACTGTAGTGCAAATGCCAATGAACATCTTGAACTTTGAATAATCTTGAATCCGTTTACCTGTTTTGTATAGTGACGACGACGACGACGAGCAGCCTGGGCCATCAACAGCCCCCACCCCCACAACAAGCCGACGGAGGCCATCACAGAGGGGGCGTGGAAGGAAGGATCAGGCCAAGACCAGGTCAAGATCTCCAGCCCAGTCAGCAGCACAGCCAGAACAGAGCTCTGAGCCATGGAAAACAGAGACTGATCCTGACACTGCCCCACAAGCCAGTAGGTTCATGCCCCGCAGACCACCAGGAGCCCAGGTGGATTTGCATTCAGGGCACACACCAAAGGACCTCTTCCTGCTCTACTTCGCCGCAGATACAATGAGGACAATCTGCAGAAACACCAACAAACAGCCAGCAAGAAATCAGCAGAAGGGGAGCAAATATCAGTGGACTGACGTTGATGTGGAGGAACTGCACAGATTTCTGGGTCTCCTCATCTACACCTCATTGGTGACTCTGCCTAGTATCCAGGACTACTGGAAACAAAGCCACATATTGTCTGTTTCATTGCCAGCGAAGGTCATGCCAAGAGACAGATTCCGGTCCATCTCATGGAACATCCACCTAAGTGATCCAGAGGAGGATGTCATAAATGACCAGCGCAAAGGTACACCCCAGCATGACAAACTGTTCAGGGTCAAACCTCTGATGGACGACATTCGCACTGCCTGCCAGGCTCATTACCATCCTAAGAAGGAACTGTCAGTCGACGAGAGGATGGTGGCTACAAAAGCCAAAACTGGCATGACCCAGTACATGAAGGACAAGCCTAACAAATGGGGGATCAAGCTCTTTGTGTTGGCAGAGTCTAACAATGGCTACACTCTAAACTTCAACGTGTATGTTGGGAAAGCACACACACCCAGCGTGCATGGACTTTCATATGATGCTGTTATGGACCTCATTCAGCCATCACATCTTGGTACAGGATACCATATTTATATGGACAATTTCTACACCAGCCCAAAACTGTTCCTGAGTTTGGGAAGTATGAAGTTTGGAGCCTGTGGGACCTACAGAAGCAACAGAAAAGGGTGTCCTAGTGGCAGAGAAAATGCCCTCACCAGCAAATCGAAGAGGGGGTCTGTGAGATGGATCAGAGAGGATCGCCTGGTCTTTGTGAAGTGGATGGATACGCGGGAGGTGTCGGTGTGCTCCACAATCCACCCAGCGTTTTCGGGCGAGACAATCAAGAGGAAGGTGAAGGAAGGACCTG
This sequence comes from Coregonus lavaretus, assembly GCF_964263955.1. Taxonomy (NCBI): domain Eukaryota; kingdom Metazoa; phylum Chordata; class Actinopteri; order Salmoniformes; family Salmonidae; genus Coregonus; species Coregonus lavaretus. The sequence goes on from NW_028166796.1 coordinate 94,857, forward strand.
GACGCTGGGTAGCAAAAGACATTCCCTGCCCTACCCCCATCATGGCCTACAATAAGTACATGGGAGGGGTTGACCTGTCAGACCAGCTTCTCCAGTATTACTCAACCCATCGCAGAACTGCTCGCTGGTACCGTACCCTCTTCCTGCATTTTTTGGACATGGGAACAACAAATGCATACATCCTGCACTGTGACATCAGTGCGACCCAACAGGTCACACCCATGACGCACAAGAACTTTGTGGCAGAACTTGTGGCCCAGCTGTGCGGAGTGACCCAGACAGGGGTTCCACTTCAAAAAAGCACCAGCCATGTTTCTGTGGCCATTGCCAATGTTGCAGAGGCCAAAGACAAAGCCACAGCAGGCCGCAGGGTTTGTCAACGCTGTAAACAAGTTGACAAGAAGAGGTTTGTCACACCATGGAAGTGCAAGGCCTGTGATGTGGCTCTCTGTGTCATTGTGGACAGGAACTGTTTTGAAGAGTGGCACAAATAGGGTAAAGGCCAGTGGCTATACCTACTTTTTTTGTAAATAGTTGTGTATTGCTTGTATATATCTCAAGAATACTTTTATATGTTCATATTTGCACTTTGTGGTTCAATTTGAAGCTTTTTTTTTCATTTTGGACAGAAACTGTTTTGAGGAGTGGCACAAAAAGGTTTAGGGTTAGAATAGAAGAAAAACGCCAGTGGTTATACCTACTTTTTATTGTAAATAGTTATTTATTGCTTGTATATATCACCAAAATACTTTTATATGTTCATATTTGCACCTTGTGGTTCAATTTGAAGCTTTTTAAATGCTTGGTTCACCATGTTTGAGGGTTTTACAATAAAAAAACCATCTTTTTTCTAAACGGACTTTGTGTTTTCTGTGTGTGTTTGGGTCCAGTGTGTTGAAATAGTATGTCAAAGTGAAAAACTTACTAACAGATCATATAGGTGAGGTTGTGCTGAAAAAAAAGATACCCAACATTGGTCTGGTAAACATTTCTTTATGTAGTATATCAGGGCAAAATTGAAGGTACCCAAAAACGGCCAAAAAAGCTCCAGACTCCGAAGAGTTAAGGAGGCAGAACAAGTCTGAGCGCCAGCGGTTTCGTTTGCTTCTCAACATGTACAACTGCTTCCTGCCTGATAAAGCTAGTGTTGGAGCCTTTTGCTGTCAAGACGTTCCATCAGAATTTGTCAGGTCCATAACCGACCACAAGCCCTTGCTGGGCCTGCTTCGTCATATGAAGCCCATGCCCCAGATTCTTTCCCTCGATGGTCAGATGGATCCAGATATTGGGAGCCCCATAGTGATGAGCGCCGCTATCGTCCAGGGAAGCAGCTGATGGCTAATGTGGATTCCCCGAGTCACCTGCCACTCGCTATCCCTTTGGCTGAACCTCCTCCTCCCTGGGAAGTGATGCTGTTGGAGGTTTTGGCTGATGCCCCTCCTCCCTGGGAAGTGATGCTGTTGGAGGTTTTGGCTGATGCCCCTCCTCCCTGGGAAGTGATGCTGTTGGAGGTTTTGGCTGAACCTCCTCCTCCCTGGGAAGTGATGCTGTTGGAGGTTTTGGCTGATGCCCCTCCTCCCTGGGAAGTGATGCTGTTGGAGGTTTTGGCTGATGCCCCTCCTCCCTGGGAAGTGATGCTGTTGGAGGTTTTGGCTGATGCCCCTCCTCCCTGGGAAGTGATGCTGTTGGAGGTTTTGGCTGATGCCCCTCCTCCCTGGGAAGTGATGCTGTTGGAGGTTTTGGCTGATGCCCCTCCTCCCTGGGAAGTGATGCTGTTGGAGGTTTTGGCTGATGCCCCTCCTCCCTGGGAAGTGATGCTGTTGGAGGTTTTGGCTGATGCCCCTCCTCCCTGGGAAGTGATGCTGTTGGAGGTTTTGGCTGATGCCCCTCCTCCCTGGGAAGTGATGCTGTTGGAGGTTTTGGCTGATGCCCCTCTTCCCTGGGAAGTGATGCTGTTGGAGGTTTTGGCTGATGCCCCTCCTCCCTGGGAAGTGATGCTGTTGGAGGTTTTGGCTGATGCCCCTCTCCATGGGAAGTGATGCTGTTGGAGGTTTTGGCTGATGCCCCTCCTCCCTGGGAAGTGATGCTGTTGGAGGTTTTGGCTGATGCTCCTCCTCCCTGGGAAGTGATGCTGTTGGAGGTTTTGGCTGATGCCCCTCTCCATGCTTCTAGGAGAGCAGCACTGACCTGGAAGGATCCTGTCCTGTCCCGGGTGCGTCGCTGGGTGCTACATGGATGGGTCTACGAGGTCCCTGCTCCACCCAAGGCCGCTTTGCACCCATCGGCTTGGACGGCAAAGAAATGGTCTCGTCTTCATAGACTTTGCTGGTCCGTTCGAAGGAAAGACTTCTCATGGTAGTGGAATCCCACTCAGCATCTGGAAGTAGCCACGTTAGCTCGACGAGTCCCACTCAGCATCTGGAAGTAGCCACGTTAGCTCGACGAGTCCCACTCAGCATCTGGAAGTAGCCACGTTAGCGCGACGATTCCCCAATCAGGGCACGTTAAGGAGCGCGCACAGACACTCCCATATATAGCTTGTGCGTCTCATAGGTGTGTGAGTTCAGTCAACAGTCAACATGGAGCAAATAGCCTAAACCTACCTTTCTGACCCACCTCACGCCCTCAGCCTCTACCCACCTCACGCCCTCAGCCTCTACCCACCTCACGCCCTCAGCCTCTACCCGCCTCACGCCCCCAGCCTCTACCCGCCCCCAACCTCTACCCACCTCCTCACGCCCCCAGCCTCTACCCGCCTCACGCCCCCCAGCCTCTACCCGCCTCACGCCCCCAGCCTCTACCCGCCTCACGCCCCCAGCCTCTACCCGCCTCACGCCCCCAGCCTCTACCCGCCCCCAGCCTCTACCCGCCCCACGCCCCCAGCCTCTACCCCCCTCACGCCCCCCAGCCTCTACCCCCCTCACGCCCCCCAGCCTCTACCCCCCTCACGCCCTCAGCCTCTACCCACCTCACGCCCCCAGCCTCTACCCCCCTCACGCCCCCAGCCTCTACCCACCTCACGCCCCCAGCCTCTACCCACCTCACGCCCCCAGCCACCACCTCACGCCCCCAGCCACCACCTCACGCCCCCAGCCACCTCCTCACGCCCCCAGCCTCTACCCGCCTCACGCCCCCAGCCTCTACCCACCTCACGCCCCCCAGCCTCTACCCACCTCACGCCCCCAGCCTCTACCCACCTCACGCCCCCAGCCTCTACCCACCTCACGCCCCCAGCCACCTCCTCACGCCCCCAGCCTCTACCCACCTCACGCCCCCAGCCACCTCCTCACGCCCCCAGCCTCTACCCCCCTCCTCACGCCCCCAGCCTCTACCCGCCTCACGCCTCCAGCCTCTACCCGCCTCACGCCCCCAGCCTCTACCCGCCCCCAGCCTCTACCCACCTCACGCCCCCAGCCTCTACACATCAGACAGGAAGTACATACTGAGGATCCCACTTATGACACCAGTGTAATGAAATGAAGGAGAAGCCTGAGGTGACTAGTAGTCTGCGAAGCCTGAACGTAGGAGTGGAGGCTGGCAGGCCGAGAAACCGGAGGACCAGTTGATTGTGACGGCAAGGTATCAAACAAATTGGAAACCATGCGTTTTATACAGTTCCCTTAATTCCATTCAAGCCATTACAATGAGCCCATCCTCCCAAGTCCTCCACTGGACCACAGACTAAGGTGTTCCTCCCTTAGGCCACGGGAAGGCAACTAGATCCAGCCGCCGGACGATTTTTGTAGGAGTGGATGGTCAGGGAGTCAGAACATAGGACCACTCAAATACAAGGTTATAAAACCACTAGTGGAACAGCCTCATTACCATATTTGGAGAACCCTGTGGCGGGTCTTGCCGTATTTGGAGAACCCTGTGGCGGGTCTTGCCGTATTTGGAGAACCCTGTGGCGGGTCTTGCCGTATTTGGAGAACCCTGTGGCGGGTCTTGCCGTATTTGGAGAACCCTGTGGCGGGTCTTGCCGTATTTGGAGAACCCTGTGGCGGGTCTTGCCGTATTTGGAGAACCCTGTGGCGGGTCTTACCGTATTTGGAGAACCCTGTGGCGGGTCTTACCGTATTTGGAGAACCCTGTGGCGGGTCTTACCGTATTTGGAGAACCCTGTGGCGGGTCTTACCGTATTTGGAGAACCCTGTGGCGGGTCTTACCGTATTTGGAGAACCCTGTGGCGGGTCTTACCGTATTTGGAGAACCCTGTGGCGGGTCTTACCATATTTGGAGAACCCTGTGGCGGGTCTTACCGTATTTGGAGAACCCTGTGGCGGGTCTTACCGTATTTGGAGAACCCTGTGGCGGGTCTTACCGTATTTGGAGAACCCTGTGGCGGGTCTTACCGTATTTGGAGAACCCTGTGGCGGGTCTTACCATATTTGGAGAACCCTGTGGCGGGTCTTACCATATTTGGAGAACCCTGTGGCGGGTCTTACCATATTTGGAGAACCCTGTGGCGGGTCTTACCATATTTGGAGAACCCTGTGGCGGGTCTTACCATATTTGGAGAACCCTGTGGCGGGTCTTACCATATTTGGAGAACCCTGTGGCGGGTCTTACCATATTTGGAGAACCCTGTGGCGGGTCTTACCATATTTGGAGAACCCTGTGGCGGGTCTTACCATATTTGGAGAACCCTGTGGCGGGTCTTACCATATTTGGAGAACCCTGTGGCGGGTCTTACCATATTTGGAGAACCCTGTGGCGGGTCTTACCATATTTGGAGAACCCTGTGGCGGGTCTTACCATATTTGGAGAACCCTGTGGCGGGTCTTACCATATTTGGAGAACCCTGTAGCGGGTCTTACCATATTTGGAGAACCCTGTGGCGGGTCTTACCATATTTGGAGAACCCTGTGGCGGGTCTTACCATATTTGGAGAACCCTGTGGCGGGTCTTACCATATTTGGAGAACCCTGTGGCGGGTCTTACCATATTTGGAGAACCCTGTGGCGGGTCTTACCATATTTGGAGAACCCTGTGGCGGGTCTTACCGTATTTGGAGAACCCCGTGGCGGTGATGATAGGTACAGCCACCATGACGAGTCCCGAGGCGCTCCACAGGTATTTCATCAGGAACTGCTCTAGCATCACGTACCATAGACGCTTAAACAGGATCAGGTTGATCTGGGACGACAGGGAGCGGTAGGAGCGCTGCAGCTGGGACATTTCCACCTAGTGGCAGGAGGACAACATCACATCAACATATATAATATTATATAAATAATAAGGCCTAGATAATAACATATTGTAATTTAGCAGACACTTCCATCCAAAGCCACGTACAGCTCAGTGAGTGCATACTCTTTTTTAGTATGGGTATCGGATCCCTGAGGGAATTGAACCCACAACCTTGGCTTTGCAAGCGCCACTCTCTCACCAACAGGTAGCTAGCGGTAAGAGCATTGCGCAACAAACCAAAAGGTCGCTGGTTCGAATCCCCGAGCCGACAAGGTTAACAAATCTGTGGATGTGCCCTTGAGCAAGGCACTTACCCCTAATTGCTCCTGTAAGTCGCTCTGGATAAGTCAAATTACTACAATGTAATGTAATGTGTCACACAGGACCAATTAATGGGGTCGATGCATGGCGTGGGTAAGAGTCAGGATTGCAAACCAACATAGCTCTGCACTAAAGAGTGTTGAAACACAGGGGTTTAAAAACAGCAGCATTTCACTGGTTTGATCCCCAGGTTCAGGTCGCAGGCTGACACCACAAACCCTTAGCGTGCGTCCCAAATGGCTCCTATTTAGTGCACTACTTTTGAGGGCCCATAGGGCTCTGGTCTAAAGTAGTGCACTATGTAGGGAATAGGGTGTCATTTGGGACGAAGGCTTAGTCTCTGGACACAGACAGGCAAGCACACAGCACACACAGGAGATTAGGTTCACTCTAGTAGTTTTCCATGAACTTTGTTTCTACTGGGTCACATGACAAGAGTGTCTGCTAGCTGACTTCTGGTCTGACCACCTGACTGTGGCTGCTAGCTGACTTCTGGTCTGACCGCCTGACTGTGGCTGCTAGCTGACTTCTGGTCTGACCACCTGACTGTGGCTGCTAGCTGACTTCTGGTCTGACCACCTGACTGTGGCTGCTAGCTGACTTCTGGTCTGACCGCCTGACTGTGGCTGCTAGCTGACTTCTGGTCTGACCGCCTGACTGTGGCTGCTGGTTGACTTCTGGTCTGACCGCCTGACTGACCTCGGGTTTGACCACCTGACTTCTGGTCTGACCACCTGACTGCCTGCGGCTGACTTCTGGTCTGACCACCTGACTGCGGCTGTAACGAGAGTTCTCTTCCCCACACAGGCGAGAACATTACAAAGTCATATCATGAAACAGTGTTTTTACTCAATGCAATGTCTGGAATGCCTGACAGACAAAGAGTCCTTTCATTATTTCTTCAAGCGGTACACTATGCCTGCAGAATCCCAGAGCCACTATGAGAGGCAGAGACATCAGTCTTATCATTTCTTTGAACCGCCATAATATCTCTGAACTTTGAGCAGGGTCATTCTGACAGTGAGACCGGTCAACGGTCATGTTTACCTTGTGTCCTCCGTAGAAGGCGATCTCCTCAGAGTTGGCGATAATGCGTGAGTGCATGTACCTCAGGTCTCCTTTCCTCCTGGCTTCTTCCGCCACCAGCTTACCGAACCGTGGCGAGAACATCCTCAGAACCTTAGTGATAATAAAATACATTTTCTTTGCAACACACTTTTCAAAAACCCAACCAAAGTGCTCCAAACAGACAACATAATAACACAAGGTTGGTATTCACAGTACTACTGAACTGCTATGTTTTTTTGTTTTTTATCAACAAATGATGAAAAATCCCAATAAACCAAATTATTAATTTTGTTTTTTTTAAAGGTATCAAGGCTGAATAAAGTCAAATAAATAAACCTTGGCGGTGATTGCCACAACCACGCCGGCGATGACGGAGGGCCAGGTGGTGTTGGCTCCTTTAGACTCTGCGGTCCTGAGGAGGGTATAACAGGTGACCACCACATCCAGACAAGGCTTGGTCAGGTTGGAGTACAGGTGGGCCACAGAGCCAGCAAACATCACGATGTCCTCCGTCAGAGACTGGGGGAGAAAAACAAACAGCTTGGTGTCAGGTTGGAGTACAGGTGGGCCACAGAGCCAGCAAACATCACCATGTCCTCCGTCAGAGACTGGGGGAGAAAAACACTCAGGTTGGAGTACAGGTGGGCCACAGAGCCAGCAAACATCACCAAGTCCTCCGTCAGACACTGGGAGAGAAGAATATGACATTGTTCATTATCTTGCAGAGAACAGAACATTTTGTATTTTTGTTTAGAACTCAACCCCTTGAGATAGAGGGACGGACCGAGACGCGCAGAAACACGCAGGGCCGGCTACAGCCACATGCGGTCGCTTAGGAACTCAGTCGGGGTGTCGACTTACTGTTGAATAGTAGAATACACAAGGTGCAAGTTCGATATCTGGTTGTGCTTCAGCAATTCTTTTTCTGTTATGTCAGTCACTCCATTAGCCATGTCAGCTACCAATTCTCAGATAGTCTAGCCAGCTATCTAACACCATATAATCTTTAAAACTATGCTGTGATGTTTAACATACAATTTTAAATCTAATCTAAACTTGTAGTAATCACGGCCGAATACCGACTGGACACGTGCCCAGAGCTTTCGTTTTGCCGGTAATAGCAGTTTTTATTTTATTTAGAAAAGCAGATAAATAAAAAAATTGGTGCCGGCCAATTGTCCAGGAGAAGAAGAAAATGTCCCATTGCCTTTTATCCTCTTCATTGAGTTAAATACCAGTGGATGGAAATACATCAAAAACTGGTCATGCTTATCAGTCTATAGGTTAATTTACATAATTTAGTGGAATTCAAATTGGCGCTTGTGTACAGTATATTCCTTATGCATTTTATTTATCACAGGCCTGCAGCATACAGATTCAGAGCGTTTGAGTGGATAATCTGTCAGAGAGCACAAGAGCTGCTGTTGCATCATCTTGTGGTGCTTTCAAGACAACTGGGAACTCTGAAGAAATACAAGTGATCTTCAGTTCAGAAAGACGGAGCTCTTTTCCCAGTTGGAGCTCCTTTTTTTCCCCCAGCAGGTCCCAGTTGTCTTGAATTCTGAAAAATACCGGGTCAAATCATGACGTCAGTGATCTTCAGGTCACAAAGTCTAAGCCTGAGTTGGAATTCCGAGTTGGATGACCGTTTAAAAACAAAACAAATCCCAGTCAGAGGTTTTTTCCACCCAGGATGTCTTGAACGCACTGAAGTCCGAGAGTTCTGAGTTGTTTTGAACGTGGCATCAAACGACAACGGAAGGCGGCCTTAAATCAGCATTGCACCACTTTGTAATGAGCTGGAGGCAGTATGCATTTTTGAAAACACACTTGTTTGAAACCTGAACGTTTTAATACATATGAAGCATGTCTTACCTTGCTTCAAAGTAGCGTATCTGATCGCCTCTTTCCAAATTTCGAATGGATATTTTAATCTGTCACATGAAACCATTCTCACGTGCAGTGCCCTTTGACAACGGTGTTTTCCTGGTAATTGCATTATGGAACATACATTTACGAGTAACCTACTGCCTTTTGCGCTTATAACGTGAATAAATACTACTTTATCAACTTTTTAAGCTAAACGTTCTTATCTTTTGAATACGTTTTATTTGTTATGTAGCCGAGGCCTACTGGTTGTATGAATTTGGGATCTCTCCTCCCACAACTGTCCCAGAGTCTGTTTGGAACAGGCGATTTCTTTCTCGACAAACTGACCAAAAGAATAGACGTTTTTACTACAGTAGATTGACAATAGGCTAGTGATTTTGCTGTTTGGTTGTGCGTCAACATTTTTTCTTGCTATGTCAGTCGCTAGCTAGGTTTCCATCCAATTGGCGTCAGATTTTCATGTGAATATTCTAAAATCTGTATAAAAACAATATGCGCATTTTCCCACCAGAGCGGTTTCCATGAAATTGACTTTGATTCGCACATATCAAAAATACCAGTTAAATGGGTTTCCATTATTTTCCACTCCACTTGACGGTTTAATCACAAAACATGTTGCGTTATTTAGCAAGTGTGGTATTGGCACCTGCGCTCTAGCCAACAGCTTGCAGATACAGTGCAGTTATTACCTACATGAGATTATGGACATTATTTTTTTTATGGTCAAATGGCAGCCAAGCATCAATGGTCACCAGAATAAGACCCTCGATTTTTATTGGAAAGGAGCGTCAAGCTTTTCACTTTCACCACCTTGTGAAAGTTAATAATTTATTTCATCTGTAGTCTAATAAAACTGCATGCTTTCCCGAGTAGTAGCGGGAGGGCCGCACAACATTTAATTGTGTCAAGTTGACTTCGATATGATGGTTATTATATCAATATTTCCACCGACATTCCTCACATAAATCATTTTACCGACACAAAAAAAGATCCCACCTTGTCTAGCGTGTTTTGTTTTGTCGACATTTTGGAAAGTTCACCAACAAATGTTGGTGAACTTGAATCCGATGTTTGTTGAGGCGTGAGGGTCAGCATATAAATACCCAGACTCGCTCGTCAAAGTGCTGAGGGTTGATGTGAGGAGAGATATTTTTTGTTGCGATTGCAAAGACTTGGGTGCTACGTTTTCGATTGACCGTGCATATATTTGTTTGTTAGTTAGCTAGCTAGCTATACAAACAAGTTAAAACTGCACCCCTCTGAGAACAAGCCATATCGACCAGTTTACAGCCAATTATGCTAGTTAGCTAGCTAAATTAAGGGCGAGGGGGTGTGAGAGAAACAATCTGCATGAGCTCTGCCATCCACACAGACGCGAATGCAATTAGTGCCTGGGAACATTTTCACGCTGTGAAAAAAATGGTACAACATGACGTTACAACACATTCAGAACAACCCAATCTTACTTAGGACCCCCCAAAAAGGCTAGAGCCAGCCCCTGCACACACCTGGTCTGGGTTGGCGAGGCGTCCGTCCATGTTGCTGACACGGTAGTATGTCTGGTCGCTGAAGTAGAGCTTGTAGGCGTGGGTTACCAAGCGGGTGCGGAAGGCCAACGCCAGCTGTCCCTCTAGGTAACGGATCATGCTGTTCACAAAGGTGGCCGGAACTGCAATCAACAGCCATTTTGTCAGCTCCCACACAAATGCCTGGGGGTCCTTCTTCACAATGGTCTTCACTGTAGGAGAACAGAAAATGTATTAGTCACCCCAATCTGCAAAGATGGATATTCTACTTTTGCTCTGCTCCCAACAGCCCCAGACAAACACACAGGTTACGTGCCTTGCTCAAGAGCACAACAGCAGGAGTACGGTACCTGGAATCTGAAAGCAGCCACCTGCCGGTTGCCAGTTCATCTACCCCGGCCTGGTGATTCGAAACGGCAACATTCAAAGTCTTTCCTACCTACCTATCATGCCGTCCAGGCTGGCCACGTAGATGGACAGGAAGGTTCTGGAGATGAGAGCCAGGGAGTGGAACCCCAGCAGACCCAACTCCTTACAGAACAGCTGGGGGAACAGGATACGAAGCAGGTGGCTTAGCCTCTTCAGAAACTCCTGGTTCACAGCCGGAGACTTACTACTCTTCTTCTTCCCTTGTTTTTCTCTCTCGGACCCTTCCGGTAGCACCCAGTTAGAGTTTAAGGGGACTGTGAGCGGTGTACCGGACCCAACTTTCTTCCTGAGTTTAGCCCACAAGTAGGGGTAGAGTTTCTTGACTCCGTAGGCAGCGACGAGAAGGATAACGGCTTTCCTGACATGGGAGGTTTTCTTGAGCTGCTCTGGAAGCTTTTCATACATGACCAACATTTTGATACCTGGTTAGCTAAGCTGTTTTAGGGCAGAATGCACATTCAGAATGAGGCCAAATATAGCGGAGTTCTCCAACTGAAACACCTGTTAACGTTACAGTCCCTCGATTACCTCTTTATATAGTTAGCAACTTTTTTATAACAACTTAAGGTGCTTCTCGCTGCCTATTCAATGATAGTTACCTATTTTACATTAACGTTGCATGTATAACAAAATGCAATAAACACTAACTTAGCCAGCTAAAGCAACCATGAACCAACCTCTTTCAAGCGAAACAGAAATGTCGATAGACAATCCATTGCATACGCAGTGTTACTGCTAGCTAACTTTAGCACTTCGGCTAACAACCAGGAACCTAGCAAGCTGTGATTGAGATGAACCTGCTCTCTCCTACATAGCTGGTACAGTGACAACTAGCTAGATGTACTATCCGTATATTTATACGAGCGGTATCTACAGACGAACAATACCCACTGACATGACAAGAAAAACACCTGCTAAGCTACTTAACTAGCATGCTAACTATAGATTAAACTTTCTGCCTGCCCCCAAAACTTCCATGTCACTGGCTGGCTAGCCGTCCAGCAAGCTCGCAGTAGTAGCTAGCTAGGAAGGTGACCCTCTGAAAATTAACCCCCCGACTTCGACAGTCATAATGCTCTGGTAATCTTTGACAACGTCTTCCGTCAGAGGAAAAAGTATTTATCAACATGGATTCTTCTTCTTCTATGGTCTTCTTCTTCAGTGGGGTTTATCGGCGGTTGGCATCCAACGTTATGGTGCATTACCGCCACCTACTGTATTGGAGTGTGGGCCAGAGACCGGGAGAAACTAAATCCTACCTGCCAGCCCCGTTGCTCTTAAAAAAAGATAACAAAATATTTGAGACTATATCTAATGACGTTCTACTCAATATACTCTTTAAACTAATTTCCTGTATCCCCTTCTCCCTCATACTAGATCTCATCCTCTCTCTTTCCCTCTGATACTGCCCACACTTTAGCAATGCATGCTCCACGGTCTCTGTTTCCTGGCAATAATCACACTTTCCTGTTGGATGCTTTCCTATCACATTTAAGGTCTTATTCAATTGGCTGTGTCCCACCCTTAATCTTGTAAAAATAACCTCCTCTCTTCTGTCCCTTCCTGCTGTCCTCCCTGACTTTCCCCAGCAGGTAGCTTAGTGGTTAAGAGCGTTGTACCAGTAACCTCAAAGGTCGCTGGTTCTAATCCCCGAGCCAACTAGGTGAAAAATCTGTCGATGTGCCCTTAAGCAAGGCACTTAACCCTAATTGCTTCTGTAAGTCGCTCTGGATAAGAGCGTCTGCTAAATGACTAAAATGTCTAAATAAATGCCTTCCCTTAGACTCTCTATTCCACTGCTCCTGTCATCTCTACACCATCTCTGTATATACCAGTCTTTTTGCGTCTGCCTTGCTCATTGAAACTACAACATCAACATCCCCACTACTAAGTGCTTGTTTAGCCAGTACATCTACTGCCTCGTTCCTCTCCACCCCCACATGGGCTGGGACCCAAGTAAATCTCATCTGAATACCCATCTGTCTAATCCTGCCATGGGTTTGTAGCATCTCATAAAGCAGGTCTTGTCTGCTACGTGATCTAAAGGACTGGAGACTCATTAACACTGCACATGAATCAGAACAAATAACTACTCTGTCTGGCTTAACTTCCTCCACGCACTGCAAGGCCAACAGTATGGCCATCAGCTCCACCCACTGCAAGGCCAACAGTATGGCCACCAGCTCCACCCACTGCAAGGCCAACAGTATGGCCATCAGCTCCACCCACTGCAAGGCCAACAGTATGGCCATCAGCTCCACCCACTGCAAGGCCAACAGTATGGCCATCAGCTCCACCCACTGCAAGGCCAACAGTATGGCCATCAGCTCCACCCACTGCAAGGCCAACAGTATGGCCATCAGCTCCGCCCACTGCAAGGCCAACAGTATGGCCACCAGCTCCACCCACTGCAAGGCCAACAGTATGGCCATCAGCTCCACCCACTGCAAAGCCAACAGTATGGCCATCAGCTCCGCCCACTGCAAGGCCAACAGTATGGCCACCAGCTCCACCCACTGCAAGGCCAACAGTATGGCCATCAGCTCCACCCACTGCAAGGCCAATAGTATGGCCATCAGCTCCGCCCACTGCAAGGCCAACAGTATGGCCATCAGCTCCACCCACTGCAAGGCCAATAGTATGGCCATCAGCTCCGCCCACTGCAAGGCCAACAGTATGGCCATCAGCTCTGCCGTATATACAGCCAGATGATCTGTAATACGTTTCCTGACTTCCACCCCACATTCCTGCACTACAAATGCTGACCCAGTATGTCCTATCCTTGGATCTTTTGAACCATCTGTGTAAATGGCCACAAAATACACAGTATCAACACCCTCCCTATCTTTCTGTATTCTCACCAACACTTCTAGATCAACTACTGGAGGCGGGAGTAGCCATGGTGGATTTACAGGAATAACTACCGTTGGACCAAACACCCTTCCATACAGTCCCAAGCTCGTGTTCTGTCTTCGACTCATGTTCCCAGCATGCCTGTAAAATCCCTTTCGCAGGATGAGACACACCATGTCCCTGTAGGTCGACCCAATAATTCATTGCCAGCTGCTGTCTCCTAATCTGCAATGGCATATCCCCCATCTCCACCTGTAATGTAGCCACCGGGGAGGTCCGAAACGCCCCACTACATCTTCTGAGTCCTTGCCCCTGTATGACATCTTGTCCGGATTCTTTTGAGGCCCACTGCAATCTTCCACTGCTCTTCAGAAATACAATGAATCAAAATCAGACCACACCTGGTCACTCTGACAGACTCCGCTTTTCCCAGTGCATCCTTCACCATTTGACACCTCAGACGGGTTTCCCACATATACATCCTTCCTCAGGAAATGCATCATTATCATTATCAACATCCTTACTCAGGAAACGCATCATTATCATTATCATTTACACATGTATCCGCCACTCCAATTTATGACAATTTCCTGTTTGTTCCAGTTTTCGATATTACTGTTGTCCATTCAGAACATTCGTCTTCACCAGATTTACTTGACGCACTGCTTAATTCGAACTCAGCTATCTTTCCTTCCCGGTGTCGAACTCCTCAATATAATGGATTGATAGGCACTGTTCTTTATCTACCTCAGTGATTGGTGCAGATGTTCTTCTTCGGTGGTGTTTTAGGGCGGACTACCACCTGCCGCCCACTACTGGATGCAGAAAACAAAAAAGGGGGGAATGGAAAAGGGAAAAACATAACTTTTAACTTCCTCAAACGTCCGAAAAACATCCTATAAAAACAAAAAATCCTCAGTCATTCAAATTCACTCACAGCACTGCACAGATCCGGGGACCTGAGAGGATGGGACTGCTCCAGCCAGTAATCTGTGCAGTAAAAGATGATCCATTATATTGGCCAGATACTCTAGTGGTCGCTCTAACAGACCACATGTTAGGGCATCACATGATGCAGTCAGTCCAGACCCGGCCCATCACAGCACAGCTCTACCAGTCCAGACCCGGCCCATCACAGCACAGCTCTACCAGACCAGACCCAGCTCAACTCTACACAGCACCGACCACTACCCTAGGGTCTGACAAAACACTGTTGAGGGTAGTGCACCACATGACGCAGTCAGTCCACACCACGTATCATTCACAGCCCTCATATGCTGAGCGTTTGAAGCTTCGCCAGTCTACTCAACTCCTGACATTCTGGTTCTCTCTGAAACATGGTTAAATGGTTCTGTTTCTGATAAAGACATTGAAGTAAATGATTATAATGTATTTACATGTGACAGAAAGGGGTGGAGTGGGCATGTACACTACATTTTAGTCATTTAGCAGACGCTCTTATCCAGAGCGACTTACAGGAGCAATTAGTGTTAAGTGTCTTGCTCAATGGGCACATCGACAGATTTTTCACCTAGTCGGCTCGGGGATTAGAACCAGCGACCTTTCGGTTACTGGCACAACGCTCTTAACCACTAAGCTACCTGCCGCCACTAAATGACCAACAGTTTGTGGACACCTGCTCATCCAACATCTCATTCCAAAATCATAGGCATTAATATGGAGTTGGTCCCCCCCTTTGCTGCTATAACAGCCTCCACTCTTCTGGGAAGGCTTTCCACTAGATGTTGGAACATTGCTGCGGGGACTTGCTTCCATTCAGCCACAAGAGCATTAGTGAGGTCGGGCACTGATGTTGGGCGATTAGGTCTGGCAGTCTGCGTTCAAATTCATGGGGTTGAGGTCAGGGCTCTGTGCAGGCCAGTCAAGTTCTTCCACACCGATCTCAACAAACCATTTCTGTATGGACCTTGCTTTGTGCAAGGGAAACAGGAAAGGGCTCTCCCCAAACTGTTGCCACAAAGTTGGAAGCACAGAATCATCTAGAATGCCATTGTATGCTGTAGTATTAAGATTTCCCTTCACTGGAACTAAGGGGCCTAGCCCGAACCATGAGAAACAGCCCCAGACCATTATTCTTCCTCCACCAAACTTTACAGTTGGCACTATGCATTCGGGCAGGTAGCGTTCTCCTGGCAATCGCCAAACCCAGATTTGTCCGTCGGCCTGCCAGATGGTGAAGTGTGACTCATCACTCCAGAGAACGCGTTTCCACTGCTCCAGAGTCCAATGGCGGCGAGCTTTACACCTCTCCAGCCGACGCTTGGCATTGGGCATGGTGATCTTAGGCTTGTGTGCGGTTGCTCGGCCATGGAAACCCATTTCATGAAGCTCCCGACGACCAGTTCTTGTGCTGACGTTGCTTCCAGAGGCAGTTTGGAACTCGGTAGTGAGTGTTGCAACTGAGGACAGAAGATTTTTACGCGCTACGCGCTTCAGCACTCAGCGGTCTCGTTCTGTGAGCTTGTGTGGCCTACGAGTTCGCGGCTGAGCCGTTGTTGCTCCTAGACGTTTCCACTTCACAATAACAGGGGCAGCTCTAGCAGGGCAGAAATTAGATGAACTGATTTGTTGGAAAGGTGGCATCCTGTGACGGTGCCATGTTGAAAGTCACTGAGCCCTGCAGTAAAGGCCATTCTACTGCCGATGTTTGTCTATGGAGATTGCATGGTTGCGTGCTCGATTTTATACACCTGTCAGCAACGGGTGTGGCTGAAATAGCAGAATCCACTAATTTGTGTTTTGTCTCACATCATTTACAGTTGAAGTCGGACGTTTACATACACTTAGGTTGGAGTCAATAAAACTCGTTTTTCAACCACTCCACAAATGTCTTGTTAACAAACTATAGTTTTGGCAAGTCGGTTAGGACATCTACTTTGTGCATGACACAAGTAATTTTTCCAACAATTGTTTACAGACAGATTATTTCACTTATAATTCACTGTATCACAATTCCAGTGGGTCAGAAGTTTACATACACTAAGTTGACTGTGCCTTTAAACAGCTTGGAAAATTACAGAAAATTATGTCATGGCTTTAGAAGCTTTTGATAGGCTAATTGACATCATTTGAGTCAATTGGAGGTGTACCTGTGGATGTATTTCAAGGCCTACCTTCAAACTCAGTGCCTCTTTGCTTGACATCATGGGAAAATCAAAAGAAATCAGCCAAGACCTCAGAAAAGAAATTGTAGACCTCCACAAGTCTGGTTCATCGTTGGGAGCAATTTCCAAATGCCTGAAGGTACCGCATTCATCTGTACAAACAATAGTATGCAAGTATAAACACCATGGGACCACGCAGCCGTCATACCGCTCAGGAAGGAGATGTGTTCTGTCTCCTAGAGAAGAACGTACTTTGGTGCGAAAAGTGCAAATCAATCCCAGAACAACAGCAAAGGACCTTGTGAAGATGCTGGAGGAAACAGGTACAAAAGTATCTATATCCACAGTAAAACAAGTCCTATATCGACATAACCTGAAAGGCCGCTCAGCAAGGAAGAAGCCACTGCTCCAAAACCGCCATAAAAAAGCCAGACTACGGTTTGCAACTGCACATGGGGACAAAGATCGTACTTTTTGGAGAAATTTCCTCTGGTCTGATGAAATAAAAATATAACTTTTTGGCTATAATGACCATCGTTATGTTTGGAGGAAAAAGGGGGTTGCTTGCAAGCCGAAGAACACCATCCCAACCGTGAAGCACGGGGGTGGCAGCATCATGCTGTGGGGGTGCTTTGCTGCAGGAGGGACTGGTGCACTTCACAAAATAGATGGCATCATGAGGAAGGAAAAGTATGTAGATATATTGAAGCAACATCTCAAGACATCACTCAGGAAGGTAAAGCTTGGTCGCAAATGGGTCTTCCAAATGGACAATGACCCCAAGCATACTTCCAAAGTTGTGGCAAAATGGCTTAAGGACAGCAAAGTCAAGGTATTGGAGTGGCCATTACAAAGCCCTGACCTCAATCCTATAGAAAATGTGTGGGCAGAACTGAAAAAGCGTGTGCGAGCAAGGAGGCCTACAAACCTGACTCAGTTACACCAGCTCTGTCAGGAGGAATGGGCCAAAATTCACCCAACTTATTGTGGGAAGCATCGTTATGTCTCCGAACTGTTACCCAAAACTAAAGTTGCACTTAAACACTTGTTATTTACCGACTGCCCTCAGACCACTCGTAGGACAGGTAACTGCGTCGTTAGATGCTTTTTTTTGCCCTTCCGCGTAATTTTATACACAGAAGATCTCCGCTAGACATAGAATCAAGATGTTAATCTGTCTCTCTGTATCCGCCGATAACTTTATAACGAAGTTGACTAAAATACAAAGTTGACATACTGTCTATCAGGTGTCCTGTCCTGTGTAGTCTATATCCTGTCTATCAGGTGTCCTGTGTAATCTATATCCTGTGTATCAGGTGTCCTGTGTAATCTATATCCTGTCTATCAGGTGTCCTGTGTAGTCTATATCCTGTGTATCAGGTGTCCTGTGTAGTCTATATCCTGTCTATCAGGTGTCCTGTCCTGTGTAGTCTATATCCTGTGTATCAGGTGTCCTGTGTAGTCTATATCCTGTCTATCAGGTGTCCTGTGTAGTCTATATCCTGTCTATCAGGTGTCATGTGTAGTCTATATCCTGTCTATCAGGTGTCCTGTGTAGTCTATATCCTGTCTATCAGGTGTCCTGTGTAGTCTATATCCTGTCTATCAGGTGTCCTGTGTAGTCTATATCCTGTCTATCAGGTGTCCTGTGTAGTCTATATCCTGTCTATCAGGTGTCATGTGTAGTCTATATCCTGTCTATCAGGTGTCCTGTGTAATCTATATCCTGTGTATCAGGTGTCCTGTGTAATCTATATCCTGTCTATCAGGTGTCCTGTGTAGTCTATATCCTGTGTATCAGGTGTCCTGTGTAGTCTATATCCTGTCTATCAGGTGTCCTGTGTAGTCTATATCCTGTCTATCAGGTGTCCTGTGTAGTCTATATCCTGTCTATCAGGTGTCCTGTGTAGTCTATATCCTGTCTATCAGGTGTCCTGTGTAGTCTATATCCTGTCTATCAGGTGTCCTGTGTAGTCTATATCCTGTCTATCAGGTGTCCTGTGTAGTCTATATCCTGTCTATCAGGTGTCCTGTGTAATCTATATCCTGTGTATCAGGTGTCCTGTGTAGTCTATATCCTGTCTATCAGGTGTCCTGTGTAGTCTATATCCTGTCTATCAGGTGTCCTGTGTAGTCTATATCCTGTCTATCAGGTGTCCTGTGTAGTCTATATCCTGTCTATCAGGTGTCCTGTGTAGTCTATATCCTGTCTATCAGGTGTCCTGTGTAGTCTATATCCTGTCTATCAGGTGTCCTGTGTAGTCTATATCCTGTCTATCAGGTGTCCTGTGTAATCTATATCCTGTGTATCAGGTGTCCTGTGTAGTCTATATCCTGTGTATCAGGTGTCCTGTGTAATCTATATCCTGTGTATCAGGTGTCCTGTGTAGTCTATATCCTGTCTATCAGGTGTCCTGTGTAGCCTATATCCTGTCTATCAGGTGTCCTGTGTAGTCTATATCCTGTCTATCAGGTGTCCTGTGTAGTCTATATCCTGTCTATCAGGTGTCCTGTGTAGTCTATATCCTGTGAATCATTCCAAAGTTAGTTTGCTGGTAAAAGTTGGATATTTTCAGTGTAACTTTGGCGAGGCCACCAAATTCTCATGGACATTGTTACTCTGAAGGTAGGCTACCTGTGTCCCACTGTTTGCTTTGTATAGGCCAGTATATTGCTGCTTACATTCCAGTAATGTCGTTTTGTTATAGTTGTGGTTCTGGACTGCATGTATAGCCTATACACAGTATAGACCTATGTAACTGTGTCCTGTTGGTGCAACATTTCAAATTAGTTTTCCACTGGGAGACAGGGGCGTAGGCATGGGTGGGCCTGGTGGACACAGGCCCACCCACTGGGGAGCCAGGCCCTGCCAGGCTCACCCAATCAGATTGAGCAAAAACAAAAAAAGAGCACACTTTTACTACAAAAATGCCGTTGTGCCAATCCACATTTCTGCCTCCTCCCCCGCTGGAGGCCATCAAACTCTTGTGTCCATTTCTCCTTTGGTCTCTAATGTGTCCCGCTGTCTGCGTTGTGTTTGTGTGTGTTTCACACCTCTGTGTGAGGCTCTCTCCAGACAGTGGACAAATAATCTGATTCGTTATGATCTGCTCCTATATCAGCACTCCTACTGTAAGATGCTTTGTGGACAGGTGAGCTTGCTGCTCTCTCTTACCTGGCCAGTTGTGAAGAGTCTGCTACATTATGGCCAGTTGTGAAGAGTCTGCTACATTATGGCCAGTTGTGAAGAGTCTGCTACATTATGGCCAGTTGTGAAGAGTCTGCTACATTATGGCCAGTTGTGAAGAGTCTGCTACATTATGGCCAGTTGTGAAGAGTCTGCTACATTATAGCCAGTTGTGAAGAGTCTGCTACATTATAGCCAGTTGTGAAGAGTCTGCTACATTATAGCCAGTTGTGAAGAGTCTGCTACATTGTGGCCAGTGGGGAGGGGAGTCTGCTACATTGTGGCCAGTGGGGAGGGGAGTCTGCTACATTGTGGCCAGTGGGGAGGGGAGCCTGCTACATTGTGGCCAGTGGGGAGGGGAGTCTGCTACATTGTGGCCAGTGGGGAGGGGAGCCTGCTACATTGTGGCCAGTGGGGAGGGGAGCCTGCTACATTGTGGCCAGTGGGGAGGGGAGCCTGCTACATTGTGGCCAGTGGGGAGGGGAGCCTGCTACATTGTGGCCAGTGGGGAGGGGAGCCTGCTACATTGTGGCCAGTTGGGAGGGGAGCCTGCTACATTGTGGCCAGTGGGGAGGGGAGCCTGCTGAATAAGTTAGACATTTACACAGTTAGTCTGTGAGAGAGGGTTGTGAGATGGAGAAAAATCACCAGCAGGGGATTTGTAACACAGTTTAGCTTGTGTGTTATCTTCTAGGATAATGTAGTTCAGTAAAACGAGTCAACTGTAATGATGTGTATCTGACCGCAGTATTGATCCAGTAATGTAGTTCAGTAAAACTAGTCAACTGTAATGATGTGTATCTGACCGCAGTATTGATCCCTCTATGTTCCTTTATGTTATTCCCCACAGAGAGGACGATGAGGATGAGGTCTTCACCCTGCCCTGCCAGATCCACAACCCCCACTGCTGTCTCTAACGCTGTCTCTACTGATGGTTCCAGCTCCACCACACCACAAAGGCCCCACTCCTCTTCCACTATCCCCCACTGCAGGCCCTGGCTCCACTCCCCTCTCAGCCAGTTCAGAGGTGGACACCTAGACCTCAACAGAGAAGAGGGAGGAGCAGAGGTAGGGGCACTGGAACCAGCACAACAGAGGGAGATGAACCTGAGGACAGATGGCATACAGTCATTGGGAGATGAACCTGAGGACAGATGGCATACAGTCATTGGGAGATGAACCTGAGGACAGATGGCATACAGTCATTGAAGATGATGTGGGGCCAGTACTACCCAGGTTCAGACCCAAACGACCTGTCGGCCCGCAGTTGGACGGTACTCAAACATCCACCTCTGTGTTGGGGACACTAGTTTCCAATAGCAACAGCTATGGGGACAAGAAGCAGCAGGGGGAGAAGAAGATGCACTGGAAACATGTCACCATGGGCAACACGCTGTCACCATGGGCAACACGCTGTCACCATGGGCAACACGCTCTCGTACATTTCCCTGGTGATGTACATGGGACTGGCGAAGGTGTCAAGACTAGTTGACTAGTGGAGCAAGTCCCCGCTCTGCCGATTCAAGTTCCCCGCATTCATCATGAGTTAAAAACGTTTCTTGGCCATCAACAGTACTCTTCACATGAGTTAAAACCGTTCCTTGGCCATCAACAGTAAAAAATAAAGGGAACACTTAAACAACACATCCTAGATCTGAATGAATGAAATAATCTTATTAAATACTTTTTTCTTTACATAGTTGAATGTGCTGACAACAAAATCACACAAAAATTATCAATGGAAATCAAATTTATCAACCCATGGAGGTCTGGATTTGGAGTCACCCTCAAAATTAAAGTGGAAAACCACACTACAGGCTGATCCAACTTTGATGTAATGTCCTTAAAACAAGTCAAAATGAGGCTCTGTAGTGTGTGTGGCCTCCACGTGCCTGTATGACCTCCCTAGAACGCCTGGGCATGCTCCTGATGAGGTGGCGGATGGTCTCCTGAGGGATCTCCTCCCAGACCTGGACTAAAGCATCCGCCAACTCCTGGACAGTCTGTGGTGCAACGTGGCGTTGGTGGATGGAGCGAGACATGATGTCCCAGATGTGCTCAATTGGATTCAGGTCTGGGGAACGGGCGGTCCATAGCATCAATGCCTTCCTCTTGCAGGAACTGCTGACACACTCCAGCCACATGAGGTCTAGCATTGTCTTGCATTAGGAGGAACCCAGGGCCAACCGCACCAGCATATGGTATCACAAGGGGTCTGAGGATCTCATCTCGGTATCTAATGGCAGTCAGGCTACCTCTGGCGAGCACATGGAGGGCTGTGCGGCCCCACAAAGAAATGCCACCCCACACCATGACTGACCCACCGCCAAACCGGTCAGTGCTAACTGTGCCACTAGAGATCCTGGTTCGAATCCAGGCTCTGTCGCAGCCGGCCGCGACCGGGAGACTCATGGGCGGCGCACAATTGGCCCAGCGTCGTCCAGGGTAGGGGAGGGAATGGCCGGCAGGGATGTAGCTCAGTTGATAGAGCATGGCGTTTGCAACGCCAGGGTTGTGGGTTCAATTCCCACGGGGGCCAGTATAAAAAAATATGTATTCACTAACTGTAAGTCGCTCTGGATAAGAGCGTCTGCTAAATGACTAAAATGTAAATGTAAATGTAATGTTGCAGGCAGCAGAACGTTCTCCACGGCGTCTCCAGACTCTGTCACGTCTGTCACATGTGCTCAGTGTGAACCTGCTTTCATCTGTGAAGAGCACAGGGCGCCAGTGGCGAATTTGCCAATCTTGGTGTTCTCTGGCAAATGCCAAACGTCCTGCACGGTGTTGGGCTGTAAGCACAACCCCCACCTGTGGACGTCGGGCCCTCATACCACCCTCATGGAGTCTGTTTCTGACCGTTTGAGCAGACACATGCACATTTGTGGCCTGCTGGAGGTCATTTTGCAGGGCTCTGGCAGTGCTCCTCCTGCTCCTCCTTGCACAAAGGCGGAGGTAGCGGTCCTGCTGCTCGGTTGTTGCCCTCCTACGGTCTCCTCCACGTCTCCTGATGTACTGGCCTGTCTCCTGGTAGCGCCTCCATGCTCTGGACACTACGCTGACAGACACAGCAAACCTTCTTGTCACAGCTCGCATTGATGTGCCATCCTGGATGAGCTGCACTACCTGAGCCACTTGTGTGGGTTGTAGACTCTGTCTCATGCTACCACTAGAGTGAAAGCACCGCCAGCATTCAAAAGTGACCAAAACATCAGCCAGGAAGCATAGGAACTGAGAAGTGGTCTGTGGTCACCACCTGCAGAACCACTTCTTTATTGGGGGTGTCTTGCTAATTGCCTATAATTTCCACCTGTTGTCTATTCCATTTGCACAACAGCATGTGAAATTTATAGTCAATCAGTGTTGCTTCCTAAGTGGACAGTTTGATTTCACAGAAGTGTGATTGACTTGGAGTTACATTGTGTTGTTTAAGTGTTCCCTTTATTTCTTTGAGCAGTGTAGTTAGGTAAGAGGCGTTGTCGTGCCTGGAATTAGTTAGGTAAGAGGCGTTGTCGTGCCTGCTATTTAGTTAGGTAAGAGGCGTTGTCGTGCCTGCTATTTAGTTAGGTAAGAGGCGTTGTCGTGCCTGCTATTTAGTTAGGTAAGAGGCGTTGTCGTGCCTGCTATTTAGTTAGGTAAGAGGCGTTGTCGTGCCTGCTATTTAGTTAGGTAAGAGGCGTTGTCGTGCCTGCTATTTAGTTAGGTAAGAGGCGTTGTCGTGCCTGCTATTTAGTTAGGTAAGAGGCGTTGTCGTGCCTGCTATTTAGTTAGGTAAGAGGCGTTGTCTTGCCTGCTATTTAGTTAGGTAAGAGGCGTTGTCGTGCCTGCTATTTAGTTAGGTAAGAGGCGTTGTCGTGCCTGCTATTTAGTTAGGTAAGAGGCGTTGTCGTGCCTGCTAAATAGTTAGGTAAGAGGCGTTGTCGTGCCTGCTATTTAGTTAGGTAAGAGGCGTTGTCGTGCCTGCTATTTAGTTAGGTAAGAGGCGTTGTCGTGCCTGCTATTTAGTTAGGTAAGAGGCGTTGTCGTGCCTGCTATTTAGTTAGGTAAGAGGCGTTGTCGTGCCTGCTATTTAGTTAGGTAAGAGGCGTTGTCGTGCCTGCTATTTAGTTAGGTAAGAGGCGTTGTCGTGCCTGCTATTTAGTTAGGTAAGAGGCGTTGTCGTGCCTGCTAAATAGTTAGGTAAGAGGCGTTGTCGTGCCTGCTATTTAGTTAGGTAAGAGGCGTTGTCGTGCCTGCTATTTAGTTAGGTAAGAGGCGTTGCCGTGCCTGCTATTTAGTTAGGTAAGAGGCGTTGTCGTGCCTGCTATTTAGTTAGGTAAGAGGCGTTGTCGTGCCTGCTATTTAGTTAGGTAAGAGGCGTTGTCGTGCCTGCTAAATAGTTAGGTAAGAGGCGTTGTCGTGCCTGCTATTTAGTTAGGTAAGAGGCGTTGTCGTGCCTGCTATTTAGTTAGGTAAGAGGCGTTGTCGTGCCTGCTATTTAGTTAGGTAAGAGGCGTTGTCGTGCCTGCTATTTAGTTAGGTAAGAGGCGTTGTCGTGCCTGCTATTTAGTTAGGTAAGAGGCGTTGTCGTGCCTGCTATTTAGTTAGGTAAGAGGCGTTGTCGTGCCTGCTATTTAGTTAGGTAAGAGGCGTTGTCGTGCCTGCTAAATAGTTAGGTAAGAGGCGTTGTCGTGCCTGCTATTTAGTTAGGTAAGAGGCGTTGTCGTGCCTGCTATTTAGTTAGGTAAGAGGCGTTGTCGTGCCTGCTATTTAGTTAGGTAAGAGGCGTTGTCGTGCCTGCTAAATAGTTAGGTAAGAGGCGTTGTCGTGCCTGCTATTTAGTTAGGTAAGAGGCGTTGTCGTGCCTGCTATTTAGTTAGGTAAGAGGCGTTGTCGTGCCTGCTATTTAGTTAGGTAAGAGGCGTTGTCGTGCCTGCTATTTAGTTAGGTAAGAGGCGTTGTCGTGCCTGCTATTTAGTTAGGTAAGAGGCGTTGTCGTGCCTGCTATTTAGTTAGGTAAGAGGCGTTGTCGTGCCTGCTATTTAGTTAGGTAAGAGGCGTTGTCGTGCCTGCTATTTAGTTAGGTAAGAGGCGTTGTCGTGCCTGCTATTTAGTTAGGTAAGAGGCGTTGTCGTGCCTGCTATTTAGTTAGGTAAGAGGCGTTGTCGTGCCTGCTAAATAGTTAGGTAAGAGGCGTTGTCGTGCCTGCTATTTAGTTAGGTAAGAGGCGTTGTCGTGCCTGCTATTTAGTTAGGTAAGAGGCGTTGTCGTGCCTGCTATTTAGTTAGGTAAGAGGCGTTGTCGTGCCTGCTATTTAGTTAGGTAAGAGGCGTTGTCGTGCCTGCTATTTAGTTAGGTAAGAGGCGTTGTCGTGCCTGCTATTTAGTTAGGTAAGAGGCGTTGTCGTGCCTGCTATTTAGTTAGGTAAGAGGCGTTGTCGTGCCTGCTATTTAGTTAGGTAAGAGGCGTTGTCGTGCCTGCTATTTAGTTAGGTAAGAGGCGTTGTCGTGCCTGCTATTTAGTTAGGTAAGAGGCGTTGTCGTGCCTGCTATTTAGTTAGGTAAGAGGCGTTGTCGTGCCTGCTAAATAGTTAGGTAAGAGGCGTTGTCGTGCCTGCTATTTAGTTAGGTAAGAGGCGTTGTCGTGCCTGCTATTTAGTTAGGTAAGAGGCGTTGTCGTGCCTGCTATTTAGTTAGGTAAGAGGCGTTGTCGTGCCTGCTATTTAGTTAGGTAAGAGGCGTTGTCGTGCCTGCTAAATAGTTAGGTAAGAGGCGTTGTCGTGCCTGCTAAATAGTTAGGTAAGAGGCGTTGCCGTGCCTGCTATGTAGTTAGGTAAGAGGCGTTGTCGTGCCTGCTATTTAGTTAGGTAAGAGGCGTTGTCGTGCCTGCTATTTAGTTAGGTAAGAGGCGTTGTCGTGCCTGCTAAATAGTTAGGTAAGAGGCGTTGTCGTGCCTGCTATTTAGTTAGGTAAGAGGCGTTGTCGTGCCTGCTATTTAGTTAGGTAAGAGGCGTTGTCGTGCCTGCTAAATAGTTAGGTAAGAGGCGTTGTCGTGCCTGCTAAATAGTTAGGTAAGAGGCGTTGCCGTGCCTGCTATGTAGTTAGGTAAGAGGCGTTGTCGTGCCTGCTAAATAGTTAGGTAAGAGGCGTTGCCGTGCCTGCTATGTAGTTAGGTAAGAGGCGTTGTCGTGCCTGCTATGTAGTTAGGTAAGAGGCGTTGTCGTGCCTGCTATTTAGTTAGGTAAGAGGCGTTGTCTTCACGACTCTGTTGGTGTGTGTGAACCATGATCATTCCTTAGTGATTACTAATTACTGTCTGCTTTTCGTCTAACAGGTAACGTAGTGTAGTGGGGCAGCAGGTAGCTTAGTGGTTAAGATCGTTGTGCCAGTAACCGAAAGGTCGCTGGTTCTAATCCCCGAGCCGACTAGGTGAAAAATCTATCGATGTGCCCTTGAGCAAGGCACTTAACCCTAATTAATAATTGCTCATGTAAGTCGCTCTGGATAAGAGCGTCTACTAAATGACTAAAATGTAACAAGTAATTACCTAGCTAGCTAACTTTAGCAAGTAGATTCCACTCAACTCAAGGTATAGTATAGCAATTTAATTAATTTCCCAATGACTTTGCTTATGTATCAAGTTTAAGCTGGGTTCAGTGCTTACTGTTCAAGCTGGCTAGCTAAACAGACGGCTCTGAACCCATGAAGACAAAACCAATCACACTGGACACAACACTGGACTGGCCAAGGGCAAGCGTATTTTAGTTTGTCCATCACTCCAGTGAAAGTGACCAATCTAAGGTTTCTATGCCCCGCCCTCAAGGATTGAGCTCTGAGCAAGTTTGTATTAAAGAAGGTCAGGATGTTAAATGGGTAAAAATGGGTATTAATATTTTCTTCCATTCTCCGTTTCATGAACTTATTCACAGGTAAATAATAATGTAAGTTAAAAAATATATATATTAATAGAAATCACATTTAAAATCAGAAAAGTCGGCTTATCTAATTGTTTCTTTACATATGATAATAAAAAAAATCACAAGATTCTTGACAGCGAAGTAAATGTCTTCCCGCCTATAGGTCTATTTTTGGATGGAGAGTATTTACCTATAAATAGTGAGTTCATCCATTTATCTCGATTTCCATCATGAATCGAGCTCTGAGGAAACTCCTGGCAACTGCGGTCAGAACCGGTGCCGCCGCCATTCCATGTGGGTTCACCCCATCCTGTCCGCCCGTAGCCGGCATTGGCAGTATCATCAGCTTGTGCAGGAGCTGCGGTTCATGATGCGTTGTTCCAGGGATACTTCAGGCTCAACAAAGCCCAGTTTGACGACCTGCTGTCCTGGGGGTGGAACCACGAGATTTCGGTGGGCTATACGTCCAGCCAAACGTCTCGCCATTTGTCTGAGGTAAATGTTGTCAATCAATTCTAAAATCCTGACATGTTATTGTAGATCGATAAATAGAAAACACCTGTGTATATAAGGTCCCACAGTTAACAGTGCATGTCAGAGCAGAAACTATACCATGAAGTCCATGGAACATATGTAGTTCTGTCTCTTATCTATTAATGTTCAGGAAGAGTAGCTGCTGCTTTTGCAACAGCTAATGGGGATCCTAATAAAATACACACAAAAAATACCAATACTATCCGTTGATCTCCAAGATAGAATTGTGATGAGGCATATATCTGTCAAAGGGTATAAAACAATTTATAGAGTGTTGAAAAGTTTCCAAGAGCACAGTGGTCTCCATCATTGGGAAATTGATCAAATATGGAACTAACCAGCCTCGAGCTGGCCGTCCGACCAAACTGAGCAACCGGGCAAGAAGGACCTTGGTCAGGGAGGTGACCAAGAACCCAATGACCACTCTGACATAACTACTGAGTTCCTTGGCTGAGATGGGAGAACCTGCCAGAAGGACAACAGTCTCTACAGCACTTCACCAATCTGGGCTTTATGGGAGAGTGGCCAGACGGAAGCCAGAAAGGCACATGACAGCACGCCTGGAGTTGGCAAAAAGACACGTGAAAGACTCAGAGCATAAGACAAAAGGTTCTGTGGTCTGATGAGACAGAAATGTTACTCTTTGGCCTGAATGCAAAGCGCCATGTCTGGAGAAAACCAGGCGGTGCTCATCACCTGTCTAACACCATCCCTACCGTGAAGCATGGTGGTGGCAGAATCATACTATGGGGGATGCTTTTCAGCGGCAGGGACTGGAGACTGGTAAGGAGAGGGAACAATGAATGGACAGTGGCATGCATTCATGGATGCCAAGGGAAGCCAGGCTTTCCCCCCCCAAAAAAAAAAAAAAAAAAGAAAAGACAAAAAAAACATACTAAATTATGTATCTTTCATCTCTGTGTGTCATACATTTCCTTCAATTTGCAAGAGGCTGAATTTATCTAATTGGCGTAAGCATCCAAAGGAGCGAAACAGCGCCCCTCTGTGTCTCTATGTGTAGCCCATCTATCTGATGCTGTCTGGTCAAAAAAAGTATGACATTGTTGCCACCCATAGCATTGAATGCAAGGGAAGCCAGCGAGCATTTGGCCTCCCTTGATAAAAAAAAAAAAGTATAAAAATAATAGCCAATCAACATTGAGCTAAACTGAGTGAGTTCAACTGTGAATGGTCCTGGCGCACAAAGAAAAACATGTAAAAGGAAGCCAGTTTGGATTTGGCTTCACACCAATCACATCACGTTAGAAGCATAAACTTAATTTACAGAAAACTTGAATTGTTGCATCTCATTGTGTCGTTGTCCTCCGGTGGCTAGCTAGCTAGCTAAAATGGTCCCTTTTCTAAATTAGCCAAGGATGGAGATAGGGATTTGGACTGGTGGTTTTACTTCATTCTTAATACTGGCCAATGACTATAACGGCGATTCTGATCCAACCATAAATTCATACATTTTTCCCCTGGCCTGAGAGGATGGAAGTTCAACATGTAGCTAGATGTAGTATGCTAATGTTAACTAGCTGGCCCGGCGTATCGTTGCCCATGAAAGGAAGTTAGGCTAGCGAGCAAGTATTTTAGCCAGGTAGCCTAGGACAACAAAAACTAAAAGCATGTACTGTATGACAGTCCTAGACGTTTCAGCATCATCAAAGAGGAGGATGGCATTGCAGGCATTTCTCTGTCATGTGTCTGTATCTATGTAATGTGTCTGTATCTATGTCATGTGTCTGTATCTATGTAATGTGTCTGTATCTATGTAATGTGTCTGTATCTCTGTAATGTGTCTGTATCTCTGTAATGTGTCTGTATCTCTGTAATGTGTCTGTATCTATGTAATGTGTCTGTATCTATGTAATGTGTCTGTAATGTGTCTGTATCTCTGTAATGTGTCTGTAATGTGTCTGTATATCTGTAATGTGTCTGTATCTATGTAATGTGTCTGTATCTCTGTAATGTGTCTGTATATCTGTAATGTGTCTGTATCTCTGTAATGTGTCTGTATATCTGTAATGTGTCTGTATCTCTGTAATGTGTCTGTATCTCTGTAATGTGTCTGTATCTATGTAATGTGTCTGTATCTATGTAATGTGTCTGTATCTCTCTAATGTGTCATGTGTCTGTATCTATATAATGTGTCTGTATCTCTGTAATGTGTCTGTATCTATGTAATGTGTATGTATCTCTGTAATGTGTCATGTGTCTGTATCTATGTAATGTGTCTGTATCTCTGTCATGTGTCTGTAATGTGTCTGTATCTCTGTAATGTGTCTGTAATGTGTCTGTATCTCTGTCATGTGTCTGTGTCTCTGTAATGTGTCTGTATATCTGTAATGTGTCTGTATCTATGTAATGTGTCTGTATATCTGTAATGTGTCTGTATCTCTGTAATGTGTCTGTATCTATGTAATGTGTCTGTATCTATGTAATGTGTCTGTATCTATGTAATGTGTCTGTATCTCTCTAATGTGTCATGTGTCTGTATCTATATAATGTGTCTGTATCTCTGTAATGTGTCTGTATCTATGTAATGTGTCTGTATCTCTGTAATGTGTCATGTGTCTGTATCTATATAATGTGTCTGTATCTCTGTAATGTGTCTGTATCTCTGTAATGTGTCATGTGTCTGTATCTATGTAATGTGTCTGTAACTCTGTCATGTGTCTGTAATGTGTCTGTATCTCTGTAATGTGTCTGTAATGTGTCTGTATCTCTGTAATGTGTCTGTAATGTGTCTGTATCTCTGTAATGTGTCTGTAATGTGTCTATCTCTGTAATGTGTCTGTAATGTGTCTGTATCTCTGTCATGTGTCTGTAATGTGTCTGTATCTATGTAATGTGTCTGTATCTCTGTCATGTGTCTGTAATGTGTCTGTATCTATGTAATGTGTCTGTAATGTGTCTGTATCTCTGTAATGTGTCTGTGTCTCTGTAATGTGTCTGTATCTCTGTAATGTGTCTGTATCTATGTAATGTGTCTGTATCTCTGTAATGTGTCTGTAATGTGTCTATCTCTGTAATGTGTCTGTAATGTGTCTGTATCTCTGTCATGTGTCTGTAATGTGTCTGTATCTATGTAATGTGTCTGTATCTCTGTCATGTGTCTGTAATGTGTCTGTATCTATGTAATGTGTCTGTATCTCTGTAATGTGTCTGTATCTCTGTCATGTGTCTGTATCTCTGTCATGTGTCTGTATCTCTGTCATGTGTCTGTGTCTCTGTCATGTGTCTGTATCTATGTAATGTGTCTGTGTCTCTGTAATGTGTCTGTATCTCTGTAATGTGTCTGTGTCTCTGTAATGTGTCTGTATCTCTGTAATGTCTGTATCTCTGTAATGTGTCTGTAATGTGTCATGTGTCTGTATCTCTGTAATGTGTCTGTATCTCTGTAATGTGTCTGTAATGTGTCTGTATCTCTGTAATGTGTCTGTATCTATGTAATGTGTCTGTAATGTGTCTGTATCTCTGTAATGTGTCTGTATCTCTGTAATGTGTCTGTATCTCTGTAATGTGTCTGTATCTCTGTAATGTGTCTGTAATGTGTCTGTGTCTCTGTCATGTGTCTGTAATGTGTCTGTATCTCTGTAATGTGTCTGTATCTCTGTAATGTGTCTGTATCTATGTAATGTGTCTGTAATGTGTCTGTATCTCTGTCATGTGTCTGTATATCTGTAATGTGTCTGTATATCTGTAATGTGTCTGTATCTCTGTAATGTGTCTGTATCTCTGTAATGTGTCTGTATCTCTGTAATGTGTCTGTATCTCTGTAATGTGTCTGTGTCTCTGTAATGTGTCTGTATCTCTGTAATGTGTCTGTATCTATGTAATGTGTCTGTGTCTCTGTAATGTGTCTGTATCTCTGTCATGTGTCTGTATCTCTGTCATGTGTCTGTATCTATGTCATGTGTCTGTATCTATGTCATGTGTCTGTGTCTCTGTCATGTGTCTGTGTCTCTGTCATGTGTCTGTATCTCTGTAATGTGTCTGTGTCTCTGTAATGTGTCTGTGTCTCTGTCATGTGTCTGTATCTATGTCATGTGTCTGTGTCTCTGTAATGTGTCTGTATCTCTGTAATGTGTCTGTATCTCTGTAATGTGTCTGTATCTCTGTAATGTGTCTGTAATGTGTCTGTGTCTCTGTAATGTGTCTGTATCTATGTAATGTGTCTGTGTCTCTGTAATGTGTCTGTATCTCTGTAATGTCTGTATCTCTGTAATGTGTCTGTATCTATGTAATGTGTCTGTGTCTCTGTAATGTGTCTGTATCTCTGTCATGTGTCTGTATCTCTGTCATGTGTCTGTATCTCTGTCATGTGTCTGTATCTCTGTCATGTGTCTGTATCTATGTAATGTGTCTGTATCTCTGTAATGTGTCTGTATCTATGTAATGTGTCTGTAATGTGTCTGTATCTCTGTAATGTGTCTGTATCTCTGTAATGTGTCTGTAATGTGTCTGTATCTCTGTAATGTGTCTGTATCTATGTAATGTGTCTGTATCTCTGTAATGTGTCTGTGTCTCTGTAATGTGTCTGTATCTCTGTAATGTCTGTATCTCTGTAATGTGTCTGTATCTATGTAATGTGTCTGTAATGTGTCTGTAATGTGTCATGTGTCTGTATCTCTGTAATGTGTCTGTATCTCTGTAATGTGTCTGTATCTCTGTAATGTGTCTGTATCTATGTAATGTGTCTGTAATGTGTCTGTATCTCTGTAATGTGTCTGTATCTCTGTAATGTGTCTGTAATGTGTCTGTGTCTCTGTAATGTGTCTGTATCTATGTAATGTGTCTGTAATGTGTCTGTATCTCTGTAATGTGTCTGTATCTCTGTAATGTGTCTGTATCTCTGTAATGTGTCTGTAATGTGTCTGTATCTCTGTCATGTGTCTGTGTCTCTGTCATGTGTCTGTGTCTCTGTAATGTGTCTGTATCTCTGTCATGTGTCTGTATCTCTGTCATGTGTCTGTGTCTCTGTCATGTGTCTGTATCTCTGTCATGTGTCTGTATCTCTGTCATGTGTCTGTATCTCTGTAATGTTTCTCAGTCAGAATGCTTCTAGCTACAGTTAACAGAATCACTTTAATAAAAACAGCATTTACAGCATTTCTTTACTCACTTTCCATTCATACAATAATGAAAATGAATTTCTCATTTGAATAATTCACAAAGTGAGATCAGAGAAAAAGCTACATATAGACAAAGATAGAAAAATCTGAACTTTTTTTTTACAGGGTTCATTCATTCATTCATTCATTCATTGCTATGCAAAATAATCATTCATAAAGTCCATCAAAAAGTCAATGGTCACAATCACAGAAGAAGAATGAATAAAGTAGAAGAGAAGTAGAAATTGAAGAGATATCTTTCTCCTCCTCGTAGGTGAAATAATTGAAAGTCAAGACATCTTTTGCCTCCAGTCCTTGTTGCTAAAATGAATGAAAGAGTCATTTAGAAATGAAAGCAGTTCCCTTGGCTTCCTCCTCATTATGGTCCATGTTAATCCAAGGAGATATGGGGAGGATAATGTCATTTTCAACCTCAAAGAAAGAAAGCAGGCGGGCAAAAACACAGCAAATTGCATTGCCATAATAAAACAGGGGTCTCCTACCTTTTTTAGCAGAGCTACTTTAAAAAAAAAGTTGAAACATTTTGCAAGCTACTTAAAAAAAAAAAAAGCTTTCAAGTAATACTGATTCTCTTCTCCTCTCCCCTGCAACTCTTCCCCAGGTCTTTGGTGTACAAGAGATGGGTTTTCTGTCAATATACCCGATAAAATAATGGTTAGTTAACAACTCTAAGGGGGGGGCCCTATAAAACTATATTTTGTATTTTCCTGAATTCTGTTTTCCCCATTTTTATTTTTCCTGGTTTGGAATTTGAGTTAGAGTTGTTTTTACTATAAATATTACAACTATTCATAGAGGTTCTGGGTCCATGTTTATGATTCAATCACATCAGAATACTATTTCTGATGTCTGGAAAACCCTCCGTCAAATGTAGATTTCTGAGTGTATTTCCCCTTTTAAGAGCTCCGTCAAATGTAGATTTCTGAGTGTATTTCCCCTTTTAAGAGCTCCGTCAAATGTAGATTTCTGAGTGTATTTCCCCTTTTAAGAGCTCCGTCAAATGTAGATTTCTGAGTGTATTTCCCCTTTAAGAGAGGATCGTGTCGGTCTAAAGATGTTTCTGCTGCAGCATGTCATGACACAGTTTGCACAACAATCCCCACCCAATTTATACAAATAATCATTATATACACTGAGTGTACAAAACATTAAGCTCTTTTAATGACATAGACTGAGCAGGTTAAAGCTGTGATCCCTTATTGATGTCACCTGTTAAATCCACTTCAATCAGTGTAGATGAAGGGGAGGAGACAGGTTAAAGAAGGATTTTAAAGACATGAGACAATTGAGACATGGATTGTGTATGTGTGCCATTCAGAGGGTGAATGGACAAGACAACATATTTTAAATTGGCAGATTTTGCTTTACGTTGGGGTTTTTAAGCCAAATAGTGGCTAACCAGGGGTGGGATAATGTCAATGTTGCTTTGATTGGATGGTAGCCGGGAGATTTATGACAGTTTGCGATGGGACACATACAGAAACAGAATTGATTGGATGGTAGCCGGGAGCTTTATGACAGTTGATTGGTGAGCTACTCCTGGGTGGGCTGCTAGCTACAGGTAGCTGGGGAAGGACCTGTTGGAGACCCCTGGCCTAGAATAAACACAGGTAGCTGGGGAGACCCCTGGCCTGGAATAACCACAGGTAGTAATGGGAAATGTAAGATGAAATACAGTTCATTCAGTTTAATTAACACAATGCTTAGCATATATACGTTTTCCCTTTCTGTAATACACATGATTTCCAGTGTTCTATTTGTGACACTGGACTCGATGCTGTATGTCATGTGGTGACCAGTGATCGATGTCGGACTGGAGGTACGCTGAGTAGCCGAGGGCACTCTGACAACGTATCTGTGACATGGTGGGATTCTGTGGCCGCTGACGTTGTGACGCCCGTCCAGCCTCTCGTGTTTACAGAACATGTGGTACCGTCTGATTAACACAGAAGAGCGTTCTCAGAGGCCTGTTAGATCCTTTTTCCATGCTCTCAGAGGAGGCCTGTTAGATCCTTTTTCCATGCTCTCAGAGGAGGCCTGTTAGATCCTTTTTCCATGCTCTCAGAGAAGGCCTGTTAGATCCTTTTTCCATGCTCTCAGAGGAGGCCTGTTAGATCCTTTTTCCATGCTCTCAGAGGAGGCCTGTTAGATCCTTTTTCCATGCTCTCAGAGGAGGCCTGTTAGATCCTTTTTCCATGCTCTCAGAGGAGGCCTGTTAGATCCTTTTTCCATGCTCTCAGAGGAGGCCTGTTAGATCCTTTTTCCATGCTGTTGCAGCTTGTACTAAAAACGGATAGATTTTTGATTGACTTTTATCAACGACCGCTCATGTCTTTCACCAGGAAATGCCCCTATTACACAGGTGGTTTGGTGTTCAATGTTCAGTACACATCACTGAGAAGCCTGACCACATCACAGACCACATCACAGACTGGTTCAACTGGACATCATTATAAAGTAAAATGTCATCATTGTTGATTTATACAGACAACTGTTATGTGCCAGTGTCACAGCATGTCACCTGTAGGGCCAACAACCTGTAGCACAAACAACCTGTAGGGCAAACTACCTGTAGGGCAAACTACCTGTAGGGCAAACTACCTGTAGGGCAAACTACCTGTAGGGCACGCTGTAAGCCGCTCGTATCACAGCTATTTGGTCAAGAAGTAAACGTTTTACAAATTGGAAGCATCGTGCCACAAGAAGTTCTACTGTATGAACTCAGAATCTTTCATAGTAATAATCCATATCATTTTCAAGGAAGTGCAATTTAAAAAGAGAAATTGTGCTCAACTACAGTAGGAAAATCTACAGAATTAAAACAACTACTCCCATTGACAATTTAACCTGAGGGAAATATTGGTTTGCCTTGTCAAAAAGTTCTTTGATTGTTGTCATCATGCAGCTTGGTTGTGAATACAAAATGGAGGAAGCAGAAAAGCTCTTTTTAGTTAGTCCAGAGACAAGCATGGCAGCATTTGGCAAAGACGAATAAACAGCATAAGAATTAGCCTAGCCTGGAGATCCAGTCTGAATTCACACGAAGTGAAACAACAGTGATCCAGTCTGAATTCACACAAAGTGAAACAACAGTGATCCAAGTCTGAATTCACACAAAGTGAAACAACAGTGATCCAGTCTGGATTCACACGAAGTGAAACAACAGTGATCCAGTCTGAATTCACATGAAGTGAAACAACAGTGATCCAGTCTGAATTCACATGAAGTGAAACAACAGTGATCCAGTCTGGATTCACACGAAGTGAAACAACAGTGATCCAAGTCTGGATTCACATGAAGTGAAACAACAGTGATCCAGTCTGAATTCACACGAAGTGAAACAACAGTGATCCAAGTCTGAATTCACATGAAGTGAAACAACAGTGATCCAGTCTGAATTCACACGAAGTGAAACAACAGTGATCCAGTCTGAATTCACACGAAGTGAAACAACAGTGATCCAGTCTGAATTCACATGAAGTGAAACAACAGTGATCCAGTCTGAATTCACACAAAGTGAAACAACAGTGATCCAGTCTGAATTCACATGAAGTGAAACAACAGTGATCCAAGTCTGGATTCACATGAAGTGAAACAACAGTGATCCAAGTCTGGATTCACATGAAGTGAAACAACAGTGATCCAGTCTGAATTCACATGAAGTGAAACAACAGTGATCCAGTCTGAATTCACACAAAGTGAAACAACAGTGATCCAGTCTGGATTCACACAAAGTGAAACAACAGTGATCCAGTCTGGATTCACACAAAGTGAAACAACAGTGATCCAGTCTGGATTCACACAAAGTGAAACAACAGTGATCCAGTCTGGATTCACACAAAGTGAAACAACAGTGATCCAGTCTGGATTCACACAAAGTGAAACAACAGTGATCCAGTCTGAATTCACACGAAGTGAAACAACAGTGATCCAGTCTGGATTTAGAGGCTAGGTGCAACTGGTGTGTGACAATATAATGTTTATTTTCATTTTTTTCTCCCTGAATGGGGTCCGCTCTTAAGTCCTTGGAACAAAGATTGATTGCTTTAGTTGCTACTGTACAGCACAATCATTATTTTTAGAAATGCGTGTATGCATAGGTGAGAATACAGCATGGAAAGCAATATTTTATATGTTCAGGAAAATACTGTACAGAAATGTATGTATTGCTGTCTATGGGTTATGGGAATGTTGACAGGGTAGCCTGGTCCCAGATCTGTTTGTGCTTTTGGCTCCTTCATTGTCATTGGCTGAACATGAAAATGTTTGGGTATGACAATTCCATTAGGAGTTGTCAGGAGAGCAGGAACAGACTGGCTCCCAGGCTATAGTGAGTTGATCTATACCTGACTGGCTCCCAGGCTATAGTGAGTTGATCTATACCTGACTGGCTCCCAGGCTACAGTGAGTTGATCTATACCTGACTGGCTCCCAGGCTACAGTGAGTTGATCTATACCTGACTGGCTCCCAGGCTATAGTGAGTTGATCTATACCTGACTGGCTCTCAGGCTACAGTGAGTTGATCTATACCTGACTGGCTCCCAGGCTACAGTGAGTTGATCTATACCTGACTGGCTCCCAGGCTACAGTGAGTTGATCTATACCTGACTGGCTCCCAGGCTATAGTGAGTTGATCTATACCGGACTGGCTCCCAGGCTACAGTGAGTTGATCTATACCTGACTGGCTCCCAGGCTATAGTGAGTTGATCTATACCTGACTGGCTCCCAGGCTATAGTGAGTTGATCTATACCTGACTGGCTCCCAGGCTACAGTGAGTTGATCTATACCTGACTGGCTCCCAGGCTATAGTGAGTTGATCTATACCTGACTGGTCTATACCTGACTGGCTCCCAGGCTATAGTGAGTTGATCTATACCTGACTGGCTCCCAGGCTACAGTGAGTTGATCTATACCTGACTGCATTAGACAAGGACTTAAACAGGACAAAGT
The DNA here is from genome assembly GCF_964263955.1 of Coregonus lavaretus. Taxonomy (NCBI): domain Eukaryota; kingdom Metazoa; phylum Chordata; class Actinopteri; order Salmoniformes; family Salmonidae; genus Coregonus; species Coregonus lavaretus. The sequence continues at coordinate 131,966 of NW_028166796.1, forward strand.
CAAGAAGACAGCAATAGATTAGATGTTCTGGATGAAGGCAGATTGACCAGCAATAATGATCCATTCATCCCTTCCAGTGTTTTGGTCTGAGGGAGGTCAATATCTGGCTGGTCTCATGGGTGTATCACGACCCCATGTTTCTCATTCTGATCACAATTCACATCCCGTCATTCCCTCTCCACTACAACAACAGGGTTCATTTCATCTAACGGAAGTATGGGACAAAGAAATTAGTGGTGTAACTCAAAAGTTAAATTTTCCATCTGAGTTTTTCAGTTGCTTTAAGAAATCATTGCTTTGAGTTTCAAAGAACCAGGACATAAGGTTTTCTCAGATAGGGCATTGCTGAAGACAACTACAATAAGCTGCTGAAGACCTCCCTGATAAATACTTGCTGTCATGTCATTGTCTCCACACTGGTTTCTCTCACCTCAGGCCTGGATTCAATCTGATCAGTGGTACATCCGCTTTATAGCGTTCTTAACATTTAAAAGTCATTATCCGATTGAGCCGACATATGCAGTGTTAAACCGCATGACAGTGCAATCGGATTGAATCTGACCTGTCGGTTGCATGGCTTTATATGGGGCAGCAGGTATCCTAGCAGATAGGAACGTTGGGCCAGTAACCGAAAGGTCGCTGGTTCGAATTCCCAGAGCCAAATCTGTCGATGTGCCCTTGAGCAAGGCACTTAACCCTAATTGCACCTGTAAAATGCTCTGGATAAGAGCGTCTGCTAAATGACCAAAATGTTAAAAATTAGGTTATCCTCCTTTACCCAAGTGTCTCTTTCCCTGTTGCTCATCAAAAAAGGCATAGATAAGAATACCGTGCTTGTTTTATTCAGTAGGACACCCGGATTACATCTTATTTGGTTGGGGTTAGAGTTCTGCTTAGCGGAGACATTTGTTTATAAAGTTGTTCTTTATACAAAAAAAAAAAAAAAAAAAAAAAGGTAATCTATGACATTATCTGTGGGCTGTGGGAAGAATATAAAGCACACTCTGGTGCCACCTACTGGACACTAGTGCAAGCAGCAGTCTGGAACGACACACCACTTTGTGTTTGAAACGGAGCCAGAGGAATAACATGACTCTTTATTTGTCCTGATTAGGACTGGTGACAGAGAGAGAGCAGTGTGCTAGAGGGAGCTGGTATTGTGTCCAGCCTAGTCTCATAGTAATATAGTAAATGTATATCAGAGACACTCAAATTAGTATATGATACGTTTGATACGGTTACATAAGACGAAAGTAGGGTTGTTGGTCGGGGTGGATGGGTGGGCGTATAACACGAACATCTAGCAACCCAAAAGTTTTAGCATTTTTAGCTAATTAGCAACTTTGCAACTACTTACTGCTTTTTAGCTACTTAGCATTTAGTTAGCATGTTAGCTAACCCTTTACCTAACATTAAGCCCTTTAACTTAACTCCTAACCCTAACCCCCTAGCCAAGCTAACGGTAGCCACCTAGCTAATGTTACCCCACAACAAATCGCAATTCGTAACATATCATACGTTTTTTGCAAATTTCTGAATATATTGTATGAATCGCAATTCGTAACATAACATACGAAAACGGATGATGGGACATCCACAAATGAATACACACCATAAGAAACGTAACATATCATACTAAAATGGAGTGTCCTGGATTCTACTTTTCCTATGTTACGTCTGTCCCATGAGTCCAGGTTGCTGTGTATTATTGAGAGAGCAGTGGAGCTGGTATTCTCTTACTGTGTCTTGTGGACAAACAACTGATTAAACCTCATCGCTGACATGACAGTCCCCCTTTGTTTTTGTTCTGTCTGTCTTTCATAGAAATGTGTGATTATAGACTGCAGATCCTTCTGTAGACTGAGATGGATCAGTGTAACTGAGTTATTCTCTCATCAACCTGATTCATAGTACTGGAAGGTCTGTGTGACAAGATGTGGGTGTGCTTTCTGTTTGGTTAGTTTTGTGTGTATTTATCTAAGACCTGGAATTCTATGATGATGATGATGATGATGATGACGGTTCATCATGATGAGAAATGCAGTATTTCTGTAACAGCCGAGGAGCATGTAACACCGTCCATGGCCGTGCACCATTTCGACTTCCTTTACCTGGATTAGTTGTATAAACTACTACAGCTATGTTCAGCTGGCCTATATTTCAACCAGAGACTGATTGAAGTGCTGGACTCTTTCAAGCACCTTTTCATTCAGCTTGCAGAAGCAATGCATGATCCGACTTTGATGATGCAATGCAAAGAAAAGCTCCCTTAGGAAAAAAAAACATTGACTTCTCTCTTGAGTTCTAGAATGTCACATTCTTCCATCATCCTCTCCCAAAAATGTGGTAATAAATGTCTTCCATATTCTCCTTTCTGTATGCAGGGTACAATAAAAGTTTCCCTATAACATGATTGCGTATCATTCAGTCAGTAACATGTCTGTTTGTTGTTGTTGTTCGACCAGTGTACCCGGGGTCGGCAGGTCACCTCTGTTTGTTGTTGTTGTCAGACCAGTGTACCCGGGGTAGGCAGGTCGTTGTCAGACCAGTGTACCCGGGGTAGGCAGGTCGTTGTCAGACCAGTGTACCCGGGGTAGGCAGGTCGTTGTCAGACCAGTGTACCCGGGGTAGGCAGGTCGTTGTCAGACCAGTGTACCCGGGGTAGGCAGGTCGTTGTCAGACCAGTGTACCCGGGGTAGGCAGGTCGTTGTCAGACCAGTGTACCCGGGGTAGGCAGGTCGTTGTTAGACCAGTGTACCCGGGGTAGGCAGGTCGTTGTCAGACCAGTGTACCCGGGGTCGGCAGGTCGTTGTCAGACCAGTGTACCCGGGGTCGGCAGGTCGTTGTCAGACCAGTGTACCCGGGGTAGGCAGGTCGTTGTTAGACCAGTGTACCCGGGGTAGGCAGGTCGTTGTCAGACCAGTGTACCCGGGGTAGGCAGGTCGTTGTCAGACCAGTGTACCCGGGGTCGGCAGGTCGTTGTCAGACCAGTGTACCCGGGGTAGGCAGGTCGTTGTTAGACCAGTGTACCCGGGGTAGGCAGGTCGTTGTCAGACCAGTGTACCCGGGGTAGGCAGGTCGTTGTCAGACCAGTGTACCCGGGGTAGGCAGGTCGTTGTTAGACCAGTGTACCCGGGGTAGGCAGGTCGTTGTCAGACCAGTGTACCCGGGGTAGGCAGGTCGTTGTCAGACCAGTGTACCCGGGGTCGGCAGGTCGTTGTCAGACCAGTGTACCCGGGGTAGGCAGGTCGTTGTTAGACCAGTGTACCCGGGGTAGGCAGGTCGTTGTCAGACCAGTGTACCCGGGGTAGGCAGGTCGTTGTCAGACCAGTGTACCCGGGGTAGGCAGGTCGTTGTTAGACCAGTGTACCCGGGGTAGGCAGGTCGTTGTTAGACCAGTGTACCCGGGGTAGGCAGGTCACCTCTGTCAGTACTGGGTTCTTTCAGGGTCAGCTCCTGCATCTGGGATGGGAAGGACTCCTGGTACAGAGACCTGAGAAAGAGAAAGAGTTTCAAGTTTCAATGTCACGTTGCACAAGTACAGTGAAACAGTGCAGTAATCAGTACAGTGAAACAGTGCAGTAATCAGTACAGTGAAACAGTGCAGTAATCAGTACAGTGAAACAGTGCAGTAATCAGTACAGTGAAACAGTGCAGTAATCAGTACAGTGAAACAGTGCAGTAATCAGTACAGTGAAACAGTGCAGTAATCAGTACAGTGAAACAGTGCAGTAATCAGTACAGTGAAACAGTGCAGTAATCAGTACAGTGAAACAGTGCAGTAATCAGTACAGTGAAACAGTGCAGTAATCAGTACAGTGAAACAGTGCAGTAATCAGTACAGTGAAACAGTGCAGTAATCAGTACAGTGAAACAGTGCAGTAATCAGTACAGTGAAACAGTGCAGTAATCAGTACAGTGAAACAGTGCAGTAATCAGTACAGTGAAACAGTGCAGTAATCAGTACAGTGAAACAGTGCAGTAATCAGTACAGTGAAACAGTGCAGTAATCAGTACAGTGAAACAGTGCAGTAATCAGTACAGTGAAACAGTGCAGTAATCAGTACAGTGAAACAGTGCAGTAATCAGTACAGTGAAACAGTGCAGTAATCAGTACAGTGAAACAGTGCAGTAATCAGTACAGTGAAACAGTGCAGTAATCAGTACAGTGAAACAGTGCAGTAATCAGTACAGTGAAACAGTGCAGTAATCAGTACAGTGAAACAGTGCAGTAATCAGTACAGTGAAACAGTGCAGTAATCAGTACAGTGAAACAGTGCAGTAATCAGTACAGTGAAACAGTGCAGTAATCAGTACAGTGAAACAGTGCAGTAATCAGTACAGTGAAACAGTGCAGTAATCAGTACAGTGAAACAGTGCAGTAATCAATATCAACGTAACACAAGATAGAACAAAAACACACAAGGAATAAAAATAAGAAGAACAGGAGAAAGTAAGAAGCTAAATACAGGGTCAAAGTTCCAACACCATATTTACAATATTGATACTGGCGCGATAGAGGTCCTGTAGATATGTACAGGGATAAGGTGACTAGTATGTTATTAGGTTCCCCAATTAGCTGCTGTCAAGGCAGTACTCTTCCTGGGGTCCGAACAGGAAACAAAACACAACAAATAGAATACATAATACCACAATACACTACACAATACACTACATAATACACCACATAATACACTACACAATACACTACACAATACACTACACTACACATTACATAATACACTACACAATACACTACATTACACAATACAATACACTACATAATACACTACATAATACACTACACAATACACTACATTACACAATACACTACATAATACACTACATAATACAATACACTACATAATACAATACATAATACACTACATAATACAATACATAATACACTACACAATACACTACATAATACACTACATAATACACTACATAATACAATACATAACACACTACATAATACACTACATAATACACTACAAAATATATAAAAATGTCTGTGTCTCTTCACAGTCCCCACTGTGCCATACATTTTTACATTTACATTTTAGTCATTTAGCAGACGCTCTTATCCAGAGCGACTTACAGTTAGTGAATACATATTTTTTAAATATTTTTTTTATACTGCCCCCCCCCCCGTGGGAATCAAACCCACAACCCTGGCGTTGCAAACGCCATGCTCTATCAACTGAGCTACATCCCTGCCGGCCATTCCCTCCCCTACCCTGGACGACGCTGGGCCAATTGTGCGCCGCCCATGAGTCTCCCGGTCGCGGCCGGCTACGACAGTTACCATACAAGTGTTATTTTATCTGGTTTTATTGCTAGTTTGAGTTACCTGGGTTGGCAGAGCGTTCCATGTAGTCATGGCTTTATTTAATACTGTGCGTTTCCCAGCCCCTGTTCTGGAGCTGGGCACTGTGAAGACCTCTGATTTGCTTGTCTTGTGTGGCACAGTCCGAACTGTGTGCCAACTGCTTGAACAGACAGTTCGGTATCTTCAACACCTCGCACAAAGACCAATAGTGATGCAGTCAATCTCTCCTCCACTTTGAGCCAGGAGAGATTGACATGCATATTACTAATGTTAGCTCTCCGTGTACATTTAAGGGCCAGCCGTGCTGCTCTGTTCTGGACCAACTGCAATTTTCCTATGTCCTTCTTTGCCGCACATGACCACACAACTGGGCAATAGTCCAGGTTTAACATTTTACTGTCGTAGCTGACGTATATATACGGCTGAGTCATCGGCGTACATAGACACAGGCTTTATTCAAGGTCAGTGAAAGGTCACTAGTAAAAACAGAAAACAATAATGTCCCTAGCTGGCTGCCCTGCGGTACACCACACTCAACTGAATTTGCATTAGAGAGGCTTCCATTAAATAAAACCCTCTTAGATAGGTAACTATCTAAGGCAGAGGATGGAAATCCAAAATACCTACAGTGAGGTAAAAAAGTATTTGATCCCCTGCTGATTTTGTATGTCTGCCCACTGACAAAGACATGATCAGTCTATAATTTTAATGGTAGGTTTATTTGAACAGTGAGAGACAGAATAACAACAACAAAAATCCTGAAAAATGCATGTCAGAAATGTTATAAATTGATTTGCATTTTAATGAGGGAAATAAGTATTTGACCCCTCTGCAAAACATGACATAGTACTTGGTGGCAAAACCACAGAGGTCAGACGTTTCTTGTAGTTGGCCACCAGGTTTGCACACATCTCAGGAGGGATTTTGTCCCACTCCTCTTTGCAGATCTTCTCCAAGTCATTAAGGTTTCGAGGCTGACGTTTGGCAACTCGAACCTTCAGCTCCCTCCACAGATTTTCTATGGGATAAGGTCTGGAGACTGGCTAGGCCACTCCAGGACCTTAATGTGCTTCTTCTTGAGCCACTCCTTTGTTGCCTTGGCCGTGTGTTTTGGGTCATTGTCATGCTGGAATACCCATCCACGACCCATTTTCAATGCCCTGGCTGAGGGAAGGAGGTTCTCACCCAAGATTTGACGGTACATGGCCCCGTCCATCGTCCCTTTGATGCGGTGAAGTTGTCCTGTCCCCTTAGCAGAAAAACACCCCCAAAGCATAATGTTTCCACCTCCATGTTTGACGGTGGGGATGGTGTTCTTGGGGTCATAGGCAGCATTCCTCCTCCTCCAAACACGGCGAGTTGAGTTGATGCCAAAGAGCTCGATTTTGGTCTCATCTGACCACAACACTTTCACCCAGTTCTCCTCTGAATCATTCAGATGTTCATTGGCAAACTTCAGACGGGCCTGTATATGACAAGATCCTCCCGTGTAGTTCTGGGCTGATTCCTCACTGTTCTCATGTTTGAATGGGCGGCAGGTAGCTTAGTGGTTAAGAGCGTTGTGCCAGTAACCGAAAGGTCGCTGGTTCTAATCCCCGAGCCGACAAGGTGAAAAATCTGTCGTTGTGCCCTTGAGCAAGGCACTTAACCCTAATTGCTCCTGTAAGTCACTCTGGATAAGAGCGTCTGCTAAATGACTAAAATGTAAATGTAAATCATTGCAACTCCACGAGGTGAGATCTTGCATGGAGCCCCAGGCCGAGGGAGTTTGACAGGTATTTTGTGTTTCTTCCATTTGCGAATAATCGCACCAACTGTTGTCACCTTCTCACCAAGCTGCTTGGCGATGGTCTTGTAGCCCATTCCGGCCTTGTGTAGGTCTACAATCTTGTCCCTGACATCCTTGGAGAGCTCTTTGGTCTTGGCCATGGTGGAGAGTTTGGAATCTGATTGATTGATTGCTTCTGTGGACAGGTGTCTTTTATACAGGTAACAAACTGAGATTAGGAGCACTCCCTTTAAGAGTGTGCTCCTAATCTCAGCTCGTTACCTGTATAAAAGACACCTGGGAGCCAGAAATCTTTCTGATTGAGAGGGGGGTCAAATACTTATTTCTCATTAAAATGCAAATCAATTTATAACATTTTTGACATGCGTTTTTCTGGATTTTTGTTGTTGTTATTCTGTCTCTCACTGTTCAAATAAACCTACCATTAAAATTATAGACTGATCATGTCTTTGTCAGTGGGCAAACATACAAAATCAGCAGGCGATCAAATACTTTTTTCCCCCCACTGTATGTTTTTTCAGCAATAGGTTATGATCAATGATATCAAAAGCTGCACTGAAGTGTAACAAAACAGCTCACACAATCTTCTTATTATCAATTTCTTTCAGCCAATCATCAGTCATTTGTGTCAGTGCCGAGCATGTTGAGTGCCCTTCCCTATAAGCATGCTGTTGTTAATTTGTATTCTGTAAAATAGCATTGTATTTGGTCAAATACGATTTTTTCCAAAAGTTTGCTAAGCACCGGTAGCAGGTCTGATTGGTCGGCTGCTATTCTTGGGCAGCAGAATGACCTTTGCCTTCATCCAGGCCTGAGGGCACGCATCATCTTCTAGGCTTAAATTGAAGATGTGGCAAACAGGAGTCGCACTGTATTCCGCTACCAAACCTCAGCAATTGACCATCCAGGTTGTCGGTACCAGGTGGCTTGTCCTTATTCATAGATAGCAAAAAAAGGAATCACCTCTTCCACACCAACTCTGTAGAACTCAAAACTACAGCGCTTGTCTTTCATTATTTGGTCCGATATGACATGAATATGAAGGCTCAGCGTTTGTTGTTTGAATGTCATGCCTAAGTTTGCTAATCTTATCAACAAAAAAGTGATTAAAGTGATTGGCAATATCAAAGGGTTTTGTTATGAACAAGCCATCTGCCTCAATGAAGGATGTTCGTTTTTTCAAACTGTTCACTTTTTCAAAATGTTCGCTTTTTCAAAATTATGTAAATGTTTATTTGTATCTTTGTTCCATAGTATAGATTCTTCTTCTTTTTGTTTAGTTTAGTTACGTGATTTTTCGATTGACTGTACGGTTGCCAGTCTGCTGTGTTGTCAGACTTATTTGCTACTGCCTTTGCCTCGTCCCTCTCAGCCATACAGTTTTTCAATTCATCATCTATCCATGGGGATTTGGCAGCTCTAACAGTCAGTTTATTGATGGGGCGCATGCCTGTCAGTAACCGGAAGAAGCAATTTCATAAATGCTTCAAGTGCGGCGTCAGGTTGTTCCTCAATACACACATCAGACCAACAAATATTTTTCATCATCTTTGACATAGGAATCTTTGCAGAACTTCGTGTATGATCGCTTATACACAATTTTAGGACCCGTTTGGAACTTAGTTTTTTCTAGATATGGCTATTATATTATGATCACTACATCCGATGGGTGTTGATACTGCTTTAGAGCAGATCTCTGCCGCATTAGTAAAGATGTGGTCAATACGGGTGGATGATTTAGTTCATGTTCTGTTTGTAACTACCCTGGCAGGTTGACTGATGACCTGAACCAGGTTGCAGGCACAGGTTCTATTTTGAAGCTTCTTTTATGTGTGGACAGCTTGTTGACAACCAGTCAATATTTAGGTCACCCAGAAAATATACCTCGCTGTTGATATCACATACATTATCCAACATTTTACACATATAGTCCAAATACTGACTTTTAGGACTTGGTGGTCTATAGCAACTTCCCAGGAGAATAGGCTTTAGGTGAGGCAGATGAACCTGTAGTCAAATTACTTCCACATCATCTGACATGAGATCCTCTCTCAGCCTAACAGGAATATGACTCTGGATATACATGGCAACACCTCCATTTGCAATTCTATCTTTCCTATATATTCTATAACCATGTATAGCTACTACTTCATCATCAAAGGAATTATCAAATGTGTTTCAGAGATGGCCAGAATATGAATGTTTTGAGATATTAGTAAGTTGTCAATTTTATTAACCTTGTTTCTCAGGCTACATATGTTAATTTGGGTCATTTTTTGTCCTTTTCTGGGTTGCTTGTTTGTTTTTAGTGCTATTCTGAGAGGCTGATCCGAGGTAGACATGCCAGTGACATTTACATTTGAGCCAATGGTACTGAGTGGGCTGTTCACAGTGGGCTTCTTCCTAAGGTAGACAGTTTCAGTGGAAACAGTGGAATTAAATTCTATGGGCTTTTATGATTATTGCTAACAATACTCTTGGAGCTAACAGCCAAAGGAACATAGATTAGTTTACTTACATTGACTGCACTTCTATTTCTCCAGGATATAATACGATTTCAATGTCCTCACTTATTATGACAGGGAGGACTGGAGCGCTACCAAACCCAGACCGTCAGTCTCTTAAGCAGTTTGCTATGTTGATGGAGATCATCCTGGAACCCCTGTGGTTAGGGTGAATCCCGTCTCTTTTAAAGAGAGTGTTGGTTACTCCCACAGCAAGTCAAAAATTGTCACAAAAAGGAGACATTCCCGTCTTTGCAAAGTTTCTTCAGGAACTCGGTTTAGGGCAGCGAGGCGGCTGTAACGTTCCAAACCCCTTCAATAGCACGGCAGGAGGCCAGAGATGATTATTGTCTTCCCTGTGCCAACAAAGGATGTTCAAGAGAATGTTGTAGTCTTTCTTCAGTTCCTCAGATTGCCTAAAGCGAATGTCGTTAAATCCAACGTGAGTGACGACGGCGCCAATATTAGAGTAGTTAGCTAGAACTGTAGGGCTGGAGGGAGTCGATGTCTCAGACACAGGCGCCTGGGTGACAGTGGACCTTGGTCGGCCCACAGGCCGTAGACAGGCCAAAGTCTCTCACCATCGAGCTGCCCACGACGACGGTGGTCGTGATGGATCTGATGGGGAAGGAGGAGGGGGGAAAAAGAACGGGACTGCCTCAGGCAGGGGGGGGGGGGGGGGGGGGGGGGGGGGGGGAGCTTTGATCCAGCCTGACTCACCGCACACGCAACAGTGGCAGCGGATGGCGTTGGAATCCCATGGGGAGGTGAGGAGGGCCCAACACCCTGCTTCCTTTGGTCAGCAACCGGCTGAGCTGTGGAGGAGGGTGCCACTGGTCGGCTGCTGACCGTTGGTATACTCCCAGGACCAGAGCTGACTCCCGGGCCGGTGGGTCCGCCTCCAGCAAGGCAAAGCTGTTTAATAGCTGGATGGGATCTTCCAGACTGCCTCCCTCCCGACCCCCTATGCCTTCCCAGTGTCCAGTCTCCCACGTGCCGCAGAGTTGAGCTTACCATCTGTCCAGTGGATTGGAGCAGGTCAGCACCGCTCGACTCATCAACACCTTGGCTGTAGGAGGCATTGAGAACTGAGATTCTGGGTGCCTGAGCTCCATCGAAATACTTCTTGTTTTTTCCTCGCAGCTGAGCTAGCCGCCGGAAAATCTCTTCCCTAAGCTGCTTGATGATGATGCATTTGGGACAGATGAAGAATTGATGTTCATTTATAAATTCCACCTCATCTTCCTCCTCTTGCGTAGAGTTAATCTCGCACCTAGCGCATTTGAACCCAGACGTACACACAAACACCACTGGTGTTTTGACTCTAGCTCTGCTAGCATTAACGTGCTGTGTTTGCTCTGTTAGCGTGATGGCTAACCGCTAACTATTGTACTGTTTTAGCAGAAATCCAGGACACAAACTTGCGGTCCCAGGAAGTCAGCCTCTGGATGTACGTTTTCCTGCTTGTTTACAGCCTCGTACAGTTGCTTAAGTGCCAGCTTGTTATATTTCTTGTCCTGAGGTGGAATGTAAACAAAAGTCACGATAACAGCTGAAAACTTCCTCGGGAGGTAGACGGGTCAGCATTTGACCATCAGGTATTCCATGACGGGTGAACAATGGGTCGAGACTACCACCGCGCTCGACTCAGCACACCGTCTGTTGTTGATGAAGAGGCAAACCCCTCCCCCTCTCATTTCTCTGACTCTACTGTCCTGTCCGCTCGGTGAATGGAAGAGAGAAGCGAGATAAATAAAAGGAAAATCCTATAGAAACAGAATAAAAAGCTCATGTTGAACGTCAATAATATTTATGACTTACTATGTCATAAAGTGCCTGGCAGCAAACGGAGGACAACAACAGAGATGAACACTAGAGGGTACACACACACAGACTTACAACAAGCACTCAGACATAGCATACTGTACATACCAACCACACCTACCTGCCATGTAGTGGAAGCCCGTGGAAGGTCTGTGATTGTGGCAGCTGGCAGGGAGGGTAGTCTCTGTCTCGGTCTCCCTGATAGATCTGGGGCTGGTGTGGGTGTGACCCGTGCAGGGAGTTGGTGGTACGCCTCCTGGGGGGTCCCCTGTTGTCCTGGCCCTGTCCCTTCCCCCCCGCCCCCGCCCCTACCCCACCCAGGGTGTTCCTCAGGTACCAGTCCCTCAGGCCCTCCAGAGCCAGGGCCTTGTGCAGGCTGCGGATGGGGTCGTCTGGGGTGACGGAGTCAGAGTACTGGGGTGGTCCGAGCTGGTGGTTGTGGTTGAGATGGGGACCGGGTCCTGATCCAGACCCATGCTGGTGCTGGTAGGACTCAACCCCAGAACCCCGGTGGGGATACAGGGCAGCTGTGGAGGTCCCGGTGGAGGAGGAGGAGGAGGAGGTGGGAGGGAGAGGAGGGTCAGAGGAGGTGTAAGAGGAGAAGAGGAGCGCTTCCTGGTGGTGTTGCTGTAGAGGGATGAATGGACCACACGACTTGGTACGGGTTACCTTGACCCGGCGTGGCTCCCCAAGCTTCCCCCGGAGCATCAGGGGGCTGGAGTAGGCTGGCGGGCCCCCAGAGACATGCTGGGGCCCTGGGAGATGTCCCTGGGGGTGGGGGTGAGAAGGAGGAGGTACAGGGACAGAGGAAGGGACCTGCTGGACCCGTCTCTGCTGCTGCTGCTTCCCCCACACATAGTCCATCAGGATATCACTGTAACCTCCGCCTCCCCCTCCTCCTCCCTGCTCATAGGACCCTGACGGGGGGCCAGGGGAGGGGCCAGGGGAGGGGCCAGAGGAGGGGGAGGGGCCGCCAACCTGAGACTGATGAGGAACCACCTGGGTCACCTCTGGATTGTCTGACCACTGCTTGGAAGTCGTCACGGTGGATATAGCTGACCTGGGAAGGAAAGAGATACATAAACACGGAAGGAAAGAGATACATACAGTGAGGGGGGAAAAGTATTTGATCCCCTGCTGATTTTGTAAGTTTGCCCACTGACAAAGACATGATCAGTTTATAATTTTTAATGGTAGGTTTATTTGAACAGTGAGAGACAGAATAACAACAAAATAATCCAGAAAAACGCATGTCAAAAATGTTATAAATTGATTTGTATTTTAATGAGGGAAATAAGTATTTGACCCCCTCTCAATCAGAAAGATTTCTGGCTCCCAGGTGTATTTTATACAGGTAACGAGCTGAGATTAGGAGCACACTCTTAAAGGGAGTGCTCCTGATCTCAGCTTGTTACCTGTATAAAAGACACCTGTCCACAGAAGCAATCAATCAATCAGATTCCAAACTCTCCACCATGGCCAAGACCAAAGAGCTCTCCAAGGATGTCAGGGACAAGATTGTAGACCTACACAAGGCTGGAATGGGCTACAAGACCATCGCCAAGCAGCTTGGTGAGAAGGTGACAACAGTTGGTGCGATTATTCGCAAATGGAAGAAACACAAAATAACTGTCAATCTCCCTCGGCCTGGGGCTCCATGCAAGATCTCACCTCGTGGAGTTGCAATGATCATGAGAACGATGAGGAATCAGCCCAGAACTACACGGGGGGATCTTGTCAATGATCTCAAGGCAGCTGGGACCATAGTCACCAAGAAAACAATTTGTAACACACTACGCCGTGAAGGACTGAAATCCTGCAGCGCCCGCAAAGTCCCCCTGCTCAAGAAAGCACATATACAGGCCCGTCTGAAGTTTACCAATGAACATCTGAATGATTCAGAGGAGAACTGGGTGAAAGTGTTGTGGTCAGATGAGACCAAAATCGAGCTCTTTGGCATCAACTCAACTCGCCGTGTTTGGAGGAGCAGGAATGCTGCCAATGACCCCAAGAAAACCATCCCCACTGTCAAACATGGAGGTGGAAACATTATGCTTTGGGGGTGTTTTTCTGCTAAGGGGACAGGACAACTTCACCGCATCAAAGGGACGATGGACGGGCCATGTACCGTCAAATCTTGGGTGAGAACCTCCTTCCCTCAGCCAGGGCATTGAAAATGGGTCATGGATGGGTATTCCAGCATGACAATGACCCAAAACACACGGCCAAGGCAACAAAGGAATGGCTCAAGAAGAAGCACATTAAGGTCCTGGAGTGGCCTAGCCAGTCTCCAGACCTTAATCCCATAGAAAATCTGTGGAGGGAGCTGAAGGTTCGAGTTGCCAAACGGCAGGCTCGAAACCTTAATGACTTGGAGAAGATCTGCCAAGAGGAGTGGGACAAAATCCCTCCTGAGATGTGTGCAAACCTGGTGGCCAACTACAAGAAACGTCTGACCTCTGTGATCGCCAACAAGGGTTTTGCCACCAAGTACTAAGTCATGTTTTGCAGAGGGGTCAAATACTTATTTCCCTCATTAAAATGCTAATCAATTTATAACATTTTTGACATGCGTTTTTCTGGATTTTTTTGTTGTTATTCTGTCTCTCACTGTTCAAATAAACCTACCATTAAAATTATAGACTGATCATGTCTTTGTCAGTGGGCAAACGTACAAAATCAGCAGGGGATCAAATACTTTTTTCCCTCACTGTAAATCGTTTTGGACACTAGTGGGTTAGGGTTAGTTCTATAGATTAAGACTTGAGCTCACCTGATGTGATTGTGAACATCTGATGTGGTTTAGGGTTCGTTTTATAGATTAAGAGCTCTATTTAATCAGATCTGCTTTAGCTGACATCCGCATAGCCGTTGTTGGAGGTGGAACTGTGTTGGAGCCGTCAAATCCACAAGTGGCTCCCAGCATTATACCTAAAGCGGGCATTGCCATTGGCTGCACGGTGTTCCATTATACCTAAAGCGGGCATTGCCATTGGCTGCACGGAGTCCCATTATACCTAAAGCGGGCATTGCCATTGGCTGCACAGAGTCCCATTATACCTAAAGCGGGCATTGCCATTGGCTGCACAGAGTCCCATTATACCTAAAGCGGGCATTGCCATTGGCTGCACGGAGTCCCATTATACCTAAAGCGGGCATTGCCATTGGCTGCACAGAGTCCCATTATACCTAAAGCGGGCATTGCCATTGGCTGCACGGAGTCCCATTATACCTAAAGCGGGCATTGCCATTGGCTGCACGGAGTCCCATTATACCTAAAGCGGGCATTGCCATTGGCTGCACGGAGTCACAGTAACAGAACTCCCATGCAGATGTAATCTACACCTCGATTAGGCTGACAGAAATCTTCATTATTTAGTTTAATGATTTTTTTATTTGAGTTTCATTATTTCTATATAGCTACACTTTCATTCTGAACTTCTAACTTGAGTGGGGCGGGTGTTGCTTCGTGTGACAATGATCACAAGAGAAGCTGCTCACCGATTTGACGGCTCCAACCCGGTTCCACCTCAGACAACGGCTATGCGGATGTCAGCTAAAGCAGATCTGATTAAATAGAGCTCTTAATCTATAAAACGAACCCTAAACCACATCAGATGTTCACAATCACATCAGGTGAGCTCAAGTCTTAATCTTAAACTGCCAAAACATCTGCTAAGCGGGGGTGTGTCTGCTACCACCGGTTAATGCTTGATCTGATTTCATCTAGACTTGAGCTCACCTGATGTGGTTGCGGACACCTGCGGGTCCGTTCCGAGCGAGAAGGGGTGTGGCGGGTACACTCCTCCCCTCCATATTGCTTCTGGGGGAAGAGAGTCCGACACACACAGCAAGAGTCTGCGTTAGGACTACAACATATCCACAGTGGGATAAGTTAGAATGTATGAAACTGGGCCACAACATCGCTCCCCCCCTGTGTATCAGTGGCTTCCTGGAACTTTTGATTGGAAAGAAGAGCCGTTATACACCGAGTGTACAAAACATTAGGAACACCTGCTCTTTCCACGACAGACTGACCAGGTGAATCCAGGTGAAAGCTATGATCCCTTATTGATGTCACTTGTTAAATCCATTTCAATCAGTGTAGATGAAGGGGAAGAGACAGGTTAAAGAAGGATTTTTAAGCCTTGAGACAATTGAGACATGGATTGTGTATGTGTGCCATTCAGAGGGTGAATGAGGCAAGACAAAATATTTAAGTGCCTTTGAACGGGGTATGGTAGTAGGTGCCAGGCGCACCGGTTTGAGTGTGTCAAGAACTGCAACGCTGCTGGGTTTTTCACGCTCAACAGTTTCCCGTGTGTATCAAGAATGGTCCACCACCCAAAGGACATGCAGCCAACGGCAGGCCAGTGGTCGAAAACAGGTCATTGATGAAAGAGGACAAAGGAGGCTGAGCAACAGACGGGCTACAGTTAGTCGACTGCCAGTCCAGTACAACACTGGTGCCCAAACTCGTTGTACCTTGACACGAATGGGGTATGGCAGCTGACAACCTTACAGAGTTACACTTCTATCAGCAAAAAACAAGACACTGCGGTTGCAGTGGACTAAGGAACGAAAACTCTGGGCACTGGAAAAACATTCCCTGGTCTGATGAATCCCAGTTCCTGCTGTTTCACACTAATGGGAGAAAACCACGTGAGTACCTGCATCCATCATGCCGCGTGTCAACATCGCAGGCTGGTGGTGGTGGTGGTGTGGGGTGTGTTTTCATGGCACACAATGGGCCCCTTGATAAAAGTGGTGCAACATTTGAATGCCAAAGGATATCTGGAGATCATTGCCAATCAGGTGCATCCCTTCATGGCTGCAGTTTATCCATCTGCAAATTCATTTTTTTCAGCAGGATAATGCCCGATGACACAATGCTAGGATTGTCCAGGAATGGTTCCACGAACATGACAGTGAATTCAGCTTACTGCAGTGGCCTGCCCAGTCACCAGATCTCAATCCAACTGAGCATCTTTGAGATGAGATGGAACGAGCCATTCGGAGTACAGATCCACTACCAGCCAACTAGACAAAACTGTAGGAAGCATTGGAGTCAACATGGGCCAGCATCCCTGTGGAACGGCTTTCAACACCTTGTAGAGTTCATGCCCTGACGAATTGAGGCTGTTCGGAGGGCAAAACGGGGTGCAACTCAATATTGGGAAGGTGTTCCTAATTTTCTGTACACTCAGTGTAGATGTGGATAGAATAGATGGTTCCTAGTTGCAAATAGATGCAATGCTACCTGGCGGTTTGTACTGACTAGTTTGGATCATCTGTTTGTACATACAGTAGTTTATTAGTTTACTTTGTACAGTTATATTGTATGACATTTGCTTTGCTTGCTCTTTGGGGTTTTAGGCTGGGGTATCTTTAAAGAACTTTGTGACAACTGCTGATGTAAGAAAAGGGCTTTATAAAATAAATGTGATTGACTGATTGACTGATTGATATTGGGTCATAGTATGAAAAAAAAAGATGTCTGCACTCACTAACTGTAAGTGGCTCTGGATAAGAGCGTCTGCTAAATGACGTAAATGTAAAAATGTAAATAACTGCATCAGTACCTGGCAGAGTGGGCCAGCGAGTTGTGTGGCGTTGTGGTTCTCATGGCATAATAGACCTCAACAGGAGAAAGCTTCCTACACAGCCTGTTGTCTGGACTGCTGCTGCTGCCATTACCAGGGGCCACTCGGGGCCGAGACGGGGACACACAGTCAGGCGTCACACCCGAAGACTCATCTAGAGAGAGAGAGAGCGAGCGAGAGAAAAGAGATGGATGAAAGTTTGGTGAGGACTGAAAGTAAACCTTTGCATCACCGGGATGTACTGTATTTAACATGACCGGGATGTACTGTATTTAACATGACCGGGATGTACTGTATTTAACATGACCGGGATGTACTGTATTTAACATGACCGGGATGTACTGTATTTAACATGACCGGGATGTACTGTATTTAACATGACCGGGATGTACTGTATTTAACATGACCGGGATGTACTGTATTTAACATGACCGGGATGTACTGTATTTAACATGACCGGGATGTACTGTATTTAACATGACCGGGATGTACTGTATTTAACATGACCGGGATGTACTGTATTTAACATGACTAGGATCTACTTTTAGTGTACTCGTATAGTCTTACCATTGTCATGGTCCCCTGTAGAATCAGATATGGAGCTGCTCTCTGAGTTCACTGTGTCATCTGTGGAGGGATACACACACACACACACACACACACACACACACACACACACATTCCCTTATATCTAAATCTGTGCCTTGTGACTTGAGTCACATTTCCATGCAAATCTCCTATAAGAATCAGTCCATGATGGACATGGTTTAGAATTGCTCTGCATATCTCCGGTAGTATTCAGCCCTCACCGTGTACTCACAAACCACGTGGGCTGCATCTGCGTACGGCGCCCACTTCTCTATATAGTAATGCACTACCTTTGACCAGCCAGGACAAAAGTAGTGCACGAAAACACAGTCTGGACAAAAGTAGTGCACTAAATAGGGAATAGGGTGCCATTTCAGACTCCGCCCGCTCGGTGGAGTGAGTCAGGTGGTAGTTACATAAATGGTAGCATTGTTCTCTGTCTGTCACCATGCGCTTTCCCTGGATATCATGTGCGTCATCCCAGTAATAATGAGACTTTTTCTGACTTCCTCCTCTCCTCTGTAACAATTCTCCCTCCCCCCTCCCTCCCTCGCCCTCCCCCCTCCCCTCCCTCCCTCCCTCCCTCGCCCTCCCCCCCCCCCCCTCCCTCGCCCTCCCCCTCCCCCCCCCCCTCCCTCGCCCCCCCCCCCCCTCCCCTCCCTCGCCCTCCCCCCCTCCCCTCCCTCGCCCTCCCCCCCCTCCCCCCCCTCCCTCCCTCCCTCGCCCTCCCTCGCCCTCCCTCCCTCTCCCTCCCCCTCTCTCCCTCCCTCGCCCCCCCTCTCTCTCCCTCGCCCTCCCTCCCTCCCTCCCTCCCTCGCCCTCCCTCGCCCCCTCCCTCCCTCGCCCTCCCTCCCTCGCCCTCCCTCGCCCCCTCACTCGCCCCTCTCCCTCGCCCTCCCTCCCTCCCTCGCCCCCTCCCTCCCTCCCTCGCCCCCTCTCTCTCTCCCTCGCCCTCCCTCCCTCGCCCCCTCCCTCCCTCCCTCCCTCCCGCTCCCTCCCTCCCTCCCTCCCTCGCCCCCTCCCTCCATCCCTCGCCCTCCCTCCCTCCCTCCCCCGACTATGGGGTTAAAGTGCAGACTGTCAGCTTTAATTTGAGGGTATTTTCATTAATATCGTTTAGAAATTACAACTCTTTTTGACCCCACATTTTAGGATTGGGACAAATTAACTTTTTATGTTTATAAAAGTAGTAATAAGTTTATGAATGGTAAATAATATATTGTCATTTTGGAGTCACTTTTATTGTAAATAAGAATAAAATGTGTTTGTAAACACTTCTACAGTAATGTGGATGCTACCATGGTTACGGATAATCCTGAATAAATCGTGATTAATGATGAGTGAGAAAGACAGATGCACAAATATCATAGCCCCAAGACATGTTAACCTCTCACCATGACAATAAAACGGGAGGTTAGCATGTCTTGTGGCTATGATATTTGTGCGTCTGTAACTTTCTCACTCATCGTTAATTAATGAATTAGAAACATATTCTATTGTTATTTACAATACAAGTCACTCCAAAATGACACAATACATTATTTACCATTAATGTCTATTGGGCACAACTAAAACAAACAGCAAATGCATCCAACAAATTTGTAGAGTTACAATCTTGAAGTAGTCATTGTGTGCTGGGAATATAGGACCAAATACTTAGCTTTTTATTACTTTTATACACAATCAGTTAGGAAAGCAAAGGCTAGCTTTTTCAAACAGAAATGTGCATCCTGTAGCACTAACTCCAAAAGGTTTTGGGACACTGTAAAGTCCATGGAGAATAAGAGCACCTCCTCCCAGCTGCCCACTGCACTGTGGCTAGGAAACACTGTCACCACCGATAAATCTACAATAATCGAGAATTTCAACAAGCATTTTGCTACGGCTGGCCATGCTTTCCACCTGGCTACCACTACCCCGGCCACCAACTCTGCACCCTCCGCTGCAACTTGCCCATGCCCCCCCCCCGCTTCTCCTTCACACAAATTCAGACAGCTGATGTTCTGAAAGAGCTGAAAAATCTGGACCCCTACAAATCAGCTGGGCTAGACAATCTGGACCCTTTCTTTCTAAAATTAGCCGCCGAAATTGTCGCAACCCCTATTACTAGCCTGTTCAACCTCTCTTTCGTAACATCTGAGATCCCCAGAGATTGGAAAGCTGCCGCGGTCATCCCCCTCTTCAAAGAGGGTGACACTCTAGATCCAAACTGTTACAGACCTATATCCATCCTGTCCTGCCTTTCAAAAGTATTTGAAAGCCAAGTTAACAAACAGATCACCGACCATTTCGAATCCCACCGTACCTTCTCCGCTATGCAATCCGGTTTCCGAGCTGGTCATGGGTGCACCTCAGCCACGCTCAAGGTCCTAAACGATATTATAACCGCGATCGATAATAGACAGTACTGTGCAGCCGTTTTCATTGACCTGGCCAAGGCTTTCGACTCTGTCAACCACCGCATTCTTATTGGCAGACTAAATAGCCTTGGTTTCTCAAATGACTGCCTCGCCTGGTTCACCAACTACTTCTCAGATAGAGTTCAATGTGTCAAATCGGAGGGCCTGTTGTCTGGACCTATGGCAGTCTCTATGGGGGTGCCACAGGGTTCAATTCTCGGGCCGACTCGAGAATAGAATTTTGTCGCTCTTGCTGCTGGTGACGCTCGGATCCACCTCTACGCAGACAACACCATTTTGTATACATCTGGCCCTTCATTGGACACTGTGTTAACAAACCTCCAAACGAGCTTCAACGCCATACAACACTCCTTCAGTAGCCTCCAACTGCTCTTAAACACTAGTAAAACTAAATGCATGCTCTTCAACCAAACGCTGCTTGCACCCACCCACCCGACTAGAATCACTACTCTCGGCGGGTCTGACCTAGAGTATGCAGACAACTACAAATACCTAGGTGTCTGGTTAGACTGTAAACTCTCCTTCCAGACTCACATTAAGAATCTCCAATCCAAAGTTAAATCTAGAATCGGTTTCCTATTTCGCAACAAAGCTTCCTTCACTCATGCTGCCAAACATGCCCTCGTAAAACTGACTATCCTACCGATCCTTGACTTCAGCGATGTCATTTACAAAATAGCCTCCAACACTCTACTCAGCAAATTGGATGTAGTCTATCACAGTGCCATCCGTTTTGTCTCCAAAGCCCCATATACTACCCACCACTGTGACCTGGACGCTCTTGTTGGCTGGTCCTCACTACATATTCGTTGCCAAACCCACTGGCTCCAAGTCATCTATAAATCACTGCTAGGCAAATCCCTGCCTTATCTTAGCTCACTGGTCACCATAGCAACACCCACCCATAGTCTGCGCTCCAGCAGGTATATCTCACTGGTCATCCCCAAAGCCAACACCTCCTTTGGCCGCCATTCCTTCCAGTTCTCTGCTGCCAAATACTGGAATGAATTGCAAAAATCTCTGAAGCTGGAGACTCTTATCTCCCTCACTAACTTTAAGCATCAGTTGTCAGAGCAGCTTACCGATCACTGCACCTGTACACAGCCCATCTGAAATTAGCCCACCCAACTACCTCATCCCTATATTGTTATTTATTTTGCTCATTTGCACCCCAGTATCTCTATTTGCACATCATCTCTTGCACATCTATCATTCCAGTGTTAATACGAAATTGTAATTATTTTGCACTATGGCCTATTTATTGCCTTACCTCCATAACTTACTACATTTGCACACACTGTATATAGATTTTCTATTGTATTTTTGACTGTACGTTTTGTTTTACCCCATATGTAACTCTGTGTTGTTGTTTTTATCGCACTGCTTTGCTTTATCTTGGCCAGGTCGCAGTTGTAAATGAGAACTTGTTCTCAACTGGCTTACCTGGTTAAATAAAGGTTAAATAAATAAAAAGTGAATTTGTCCCAATCCTAAAATGGGGGGGACTATGGACAGAAATAGTTGTAATTTCTAAACGGTTCACCTGATATTAATGAAAATACCTTCAAATTAAAGCTGACAGTCCGCACTTTAACCTCATAGTCATTGTTTGATATCAAATACAAACGTTTGAAGTACAGAGGCAAAATAATAAAAAAACGCTTCACTGTCCCAGTAATTACAGAGTGTATATTACGTTATGTAATAACACCAACTTTCAACCAGTGCAGTCACAGCGATAAGGGGGAGGTTACCTGTGTGTATTTTAACCAGTGCAGTCACAGCGATAAGGGGGAGGTTACCTGTGTGTAATTTAACCAGTGCAGTCACAGCGATAAGGGGGAGGTTACCTGTGTGTATTTTAACCAGTGCAGTCACGGCGATAAGGGGGAGGTTACCTGTGTGTAATTTAACCAGTGCAGTCACAGCGATAAGGGGGAGGTTACCTGTGTGTAATTTAACCAGTGCAGTCACAGCGATAAGGGGGAGGTTACCTGTGTGTATTTTAACCAGTGCAGTCACAGCGATAAGGGGAGGTTACCTGTGTGTAATTTAACCAGTGCAGTCACAGCGATAAGGGGGAGGTTACCTGTGTGTAATTTAACCAGTGCAGTCACAGCGATAAGGGGAGGTTACCTGTGTGTAATTTAACCAGTGCAGTCACAGCAATAAGGGGGAGGTTACCTGTGTGTTATTTAACCAGTGCAGTCACAGCGATAAGGGGGAGGTTACCTGTGTGTATTTTAACCAGTGCAGTCACGGCGATAAGGGGGAGGTTACCTGTGTGTATTTTAACCAGTGCAGTCACAGTTATAAGGGGGAGGTTGATAAGGGGGAGGTTACCTGTGTGTAATTTAACCAGTGCAGTCACAGCGATAAGGGGGAGGTTACCTGTGTGTAATTTAACCAGTGCAGTCACAGCGATAAGGGGGAGGTTACCTGTGTGTATTTTAACCAGTGCAGTCACGGCGATAAGGGGGAGGTTACCTGTGTGTATTTTAACCAGTGCAGTCACAGTTATAAGGGGGAGGTTGATAAGGGGGAGGTTACCTGTGTGTAATTTAACCAGTGCAGTCACAGCAATAAGGGGGAGGTTACCTGTGTGTTATTTAACCAGTGCAGTCACAGCGATAAGGGGGAGGTTACCTGTGTGTATTTTAACCAGTGCAGTCACGGCGATAAGGGGGAGGTTACCTGTGTGTATTTTAACCAGTGCAGTCACAGTTATAAGGGGGAGGTTGATAAGGGGGAGGTTACCTGTGTGTAATTTAACCAGTGCAGTCACAGCGATAAGGGGGAGGTTACCTGTGTGTAATTTAACCAGTGCAGTCACAGCGATAAGGGGGAGGTTACCTGTGTGTAATTTAACCAGTGCAGTCACAGCGATAAGGGGGAGGTTACCTGTGTGTAATTTAACCAGTGCAGTCACAGCGATAAGGGGGAGGTTACCTGTGTGTAATTTAACCAGTGCAGTCACAGCGATAAGGGGGAGGTTACCTGTGTGTATTTTAACCAGTGCAGTCACAGCGATAAGGGGGAGGTTACCTGTGTGTATTTTAACCAGTGCAGTCACAGCGATAAGGGGGAGGTTACCTGTGTGTATTTTAACCAGTGCAGTCACAGCGATAAGGGGAGGTTACCTGTGTGTAATTTAACCAGTGCAGTCACAGCGATAAGGGGGAGGTTACCTGTGTGTATTTTAACCAGTGCAGTCACAGTGATAAGGGGGAGGTTACCTGTGTGTAATTTAACCAGTGCAGTCACAGCGATAAGGGGGAGGTTACCTGTGTGTATTTTAACCAGTGCAGTCACGGTGATAAGGGGGAGGTTACCTGTGGTTAGATCCCAGCAGTGCCACTGAAAGGTGGTAAGTTATATACCTGTGTGGCATCCTCTGTGTACGGTCCTCCTGCTGTGTGTCTGGTGATGATCAGAGTCTACATGTCGTCTCAGGGCACCACTCAACAGATTCTTCTTAGGTTTCCTCTGACACTCCTCCTCCTCCTACTCATCACAAGATGGGGTTTATTTACAGACTTCTTCACATTCAGTGTTCTACACCATTCAGTGTTCTACACCATTCAGTGTTCTACACCATTCAGTGTTCTACACCATTCTCGTAGAGGTACAAAACAGGACTTTCACTCAACATTCTCTCACCCTACAATCCATCTGGAAAATGATCATTTGTCAGAGATAACAGGTTGAAATTAGGAGGGGGGGCAGTTGTGCTTTCTGGGTAGAATGTATCAGTTTGTGTGGTAATATTCACAATCCTCCTTTACCTCTGACTTTATAACAGTATTGGGTCCGTGGCGGTATGATCCGACCCGTTGGCGTACCTTGGAGCGTCTCTCCCCTGCCTCCAGGGGGAAATCACCAGGAAGCTCTCCTGTCAGCTCCTGTTATAGATGAATACACCACATTAACAGGAGAGATCACCAGGAAGCTCTCCTGTCAGCTCCCGGAGAGGACAAACATAGACACAGAACATGACCATAACATGACCATAACATTACCGATACAATACAATAACATGACCATAACATTACCAGAACATTACCGATACATTACCAGAACATGACCAGAACATTACCAGAACATGACCAGAACATTACCAGAACATGACCGGAACATGACCAGAACATTACCGGAACATGACCAGAACATTAACAGAACACACTAGTCAACGGCGAGTGCACTGACCGTCTCCTGCAGACAGACCCTCCGTAGCTCAGCCAGTCTGGTATTCAGTAGAGTCTCCAGACTGCGTTTTCTCTCCTGTAGTTCTGTCATCCTTTCGACACGCTGCTCATCTCCCTCCGGACCGCCACCCAGCAGGTCTACAGAACACACCAAGGGTAGTGGGTTCAATCCCCGGGACCACCCATACACAAAAAAAATGTATGCAAGCATGACTGTAAAATCGCTTTGGATAAAAGCGTCCGCTAAATGGCATATTATTATTACATTATATTATGACGTGTTAAGTGTTGATCAAACAGGGCTATACATACATTCACTAAAAACGAATGCCTAAAATTACTATCACTAAATTAGGTACATAAAATAATGTCTTATTTCCTCACCAGGCACTGAGATGAGATGACCCTTGACCTCCATGTCAGGTGTGTTCCATGTGACCTCGCTGCTCTCAGTGCATCCCAACAGATCACTCACCTACACACACACACACACACACACACACACACACACACACATTTACATTACATTTTAGTCATTTAGCAGACGCTCTTATCCAGAGCGACATACAGTTAGTGAATACATATTACTTTTTTTATACTGGCCCCCTGTGGGAATCGAACCCACAACCCTGGCGTTGCAAACGCCATGCTCTATCAACTGAGCTACATCCCTGCCGGCCATTCCCTCCCCTACCCTGGACGACGCTGGGCCAATTGTGCGCCGCCCATGAGTCTCCCGGTCGCGGCCGGCTGCGACAGAGGCTGGATTCGAACCAGGATCTCTAGTGGCACAGCTAGCACTGCGATGCAGTGCCTTAGACCACTGCGCCACTCAGGAGTACACACACACACACACACACACACACACACACACACACACACACACACACACACACACACACACACAGAGGGGGGATGGACCACTCCAGTCCTTGGGGGCCACAGTGTCTGCTGGTGTTTGTCCTTGTTTTTCTAAAATCAGGTTTCGACCTAGAAAACTGTTGTGTATACTTGTGTGTTACGGAGTGGCAGGCAAGAGGGACGCTATACCGCTGCTGGCTGGGCTGTATTCAGCACAGTACTGCAGTACTGATACAGGCCTGACGGGGGCGCCACTCAACAGTACTGATACAGGCCTGACGGGGGCGCCACTCAACAGTACTGATACAGGCCTGACGGGGGCGCCACACAACAGTACTGATACAGGCCTGCTCTGTTTACAACAACAAAGCTTCATGAGAAACCAGGCAACTGCATGTTGGAGAGTGGAGGCAGAGTTGAACCAAAGCTGTGTAAATAAAGGTTAAAGGATTGCGCTGAATCAGGATGGGGTTATATTGTTGGAGAATAAGGACTAGTTTCAGACTGTCAGTGAGACAGAAAAAGGAACCCCCATGTTTACTCAAAACACAGCTAGACTGAGACGGAGAGATGGAGAGATGGAGAGATGTTTTGTGTTATGAGATGTGTTGTGATATAGGATTGATTAAAGGCTTGTCGTGTTTCAGTGCAACACTGCACTCCACGACCCCTCTTTCCAACCAACCAAGCAATCACAGGCCTGTCCAGACGCAACCCTTAGCCCCTAGGCACCTCTCCCCTCTCCCTCTCCCCTCTCTCTCCCCTCTCCCCTCTCCCCTCTCCCCTCTCCCTCTCCCCTCCTCCCTCTCCCTCTCCCCTCCTCCCTCTCCCTCCTCCTCTCCCCTCTCCCCTCTCCCCTCTCCCCTATCCCCTCTCCCTCTCCTCTCCCCTATCCCCTCCCCCTCTCCCTCTCCCCTCTCCCTCCTCCTCTCCCCTCTCCCTCTCCCCTCCCTCTCCCCTCTCCCTCTCCCTCCTACTCTCCCTCTCCCCTCTCCCTCCTCCTCCCTCTCCCCTCTCCCTCCTCCTCCCTCTCCCTCTCCCTCTCCCTCTCCCCTCCCCCCTCTCCCTCCCCCCTCTCCCTCCCCCCTCTCCCTCTCCCTCTCCCTCTCCTCTCCCTCCTCCTCTCCCTCCTCCCCTCCCTCTCCCCTATCCCCTCTCCCTCTCCATCTCCCTCCTCCCCTCCTCCCTCTCCCTCTCTCCTCTCCCTCTCCCTCCTCCCTCTCCCTCCTACTCTCCCTCTCCCTCTCCCTCTCCCTCCTCCCTCTCCCCTCTCCCTCTCCCTATCCCCTCTCCCTCTCTCCTCTCCCCTCCTCCCTCCTCCCTCTCCCCCTCCCCCTCCCCTCCTCCCTCTCCCCTCTCCCCCCTCTCCCCTCCTCCCTCTCCCTCTCCCCCTCTCCCCTCCCTCCCCCTCTCCCCCTCCCCCCCCTCTCCCCTCCTCCCTCTCCCTCTCCCCTCTCCCTCCCCCCCTCTCCCCTCCCTCCCCCTCTCCCCTCTCCCCCCTCCCCTCCTCCCTCTCCCTCTCCCTCTCCCCTCTCCCTCCTCCTCCCCCTCTCCTCTCCCTCTCCCCTCTCCCTCTCTCCTCTCCCCTATCCCCTCTCCCTCTCTCCTCTCCCCTATCCACTCTCCCTCTCCCCTCCTCCCTCTCCCTCTCCCCTCTCCCCTCTCCCCTCTCCCTCTCCCTCTCCCTTAGCCCCTAATCCCGTGAAAGGATTAGATAGATGTAAGCAATTTCACCTTTAGCCTGGAAAAAAATTAAAGTAAAAGAAAAAGTACTCAATTGTCAGAAAACCTTAAAAGAAAATGACTCAAGTAAAAGTGAAATAGTAAAAATAAATACTACTTAGTATTTGGTTTACAATGTACTTGAGTATCAAAAGTAAATGGAACTGCTAAAATGTACTTAAGTAAAAGTATAAACCATTTCAAATTCCGTATATTAAGCAAACCAGCCGGCACAATTCTATTTTATTTTTAATTGACGGTTAGCCAGGGGCACACTCCAACACTCAGACATCATTTACAAACAAAGCATTTAGTGAGTCCGCCAGATCAGAGGCAGTAGGGATGACCAGGGATGTTCTCTTGATAAGTGTGTGAATTCAACCATTTTCCTGTCAAAATGTAACGAGTACTTTAAGGGTGTCGGGGAAAATATATGGAGTAAAAAGTACATTATTTTCTTTAGGAATGTAGTGAAGTAAAAGTAAAAGTTGTAAAAAATATAAATAGTTAAGTAAAGTACAGATACCTAGGTCTAGGGAGTAGGGGCTAGGGAGTAAGGGGCTAGGGAGTAGGGGGCTAGGAAGCAGGGTCTAGGGAGTAGGGGGCTAGGGAGTAGGGGGCTAGGTTATTTTTTGTGGCCGGCCCTACTACAAGGATGACCCTGGGTGCCTGGGAACAGGAAGTGAACAGGAAACAGGAACAGAAAACGCGTCATCAAGCAGGAAGTCAGAGAGGGAAACAGAACAGAGAGGAGGAGAGACATAACACTGAAGAACAGAAATAATACACACACACACACACACACACACACACACACACACACACACACACACACACACTAAAGAACAGAAATACACTATATATACAAAAGTATGTAGACAACCCTTCAAATTAGTAGATTCAGCTATTTCAGCCACACCCGTTGCTGACAGGTGTATAAAATCGAGCACAGAGCCATGCAATCTCCATAGACAAACATTGGTAGTAGAATGGCCTTACTGAAGAGCTCAGTGACTTTCAACGTGGCACCGTCACAGGACGTCACCTTTCCAACAAGTCAGTTCATCATATTTCTGCCCTGCTAGAGCTGCTCCGGTCAACTGTAAGTGCTGTTATTGTGAAGTGGAAACGTCTAGGAGCAACAACGGCTCAGCCGCGAAGTCGTAGGCCACACAAGCTCACAGAACGGGACCGCCGAGTGCTGAAGCACGTAGTGCGTAAATATCGTCTGTCTCGGTTGCAACACTCACTACCGAGTTCCAAACTGCCTCTGGAAGCAACGTCAGCACAATAACTGTTTGTCGGGAGCTTCATGAAATGGGTTTCCATGGCCGAGCAGCTGCACACAAGCCTAAGATCACCATGCGCAATGCCAAGCGTCGGCTGGAGAGGTGTAAAGCTTGCCACCATTGGACTCTGGAGCAGTGGAAACGTGTTCTCTCGAGTGATGAATCACCCTTCACCATCTGTCAGTCCAACGGACAAATCTGGGTTTGGCAGATGCCAGGAGAACGAACGCTTCCTGCCGAATGCATAATGGCAACTATAAAGTTTGGTGGAAGAGGAATAATGGTCTGGGGCCTGTTTTTCATGGTCGGGCTAGGCCCCTGGTTCCAGTGAAGGGAAATCTTAACGCTACAGCATACAATGACATTCTAGATGATTCTGTGCTTCCAACCTGGTGGCAACAGTTTGGGGAAGGCCCTTTCCAGTTTCAGCATGACGATTCCCCCCCGTGTAGAAGGCAAAGTCTATCAAGAAATGGTTTGTTGAGATCGGTGTGGAAGAACTTGACTGGGGGGACCAACTCCATATGAATGCCCATGATTTTGGAATGAGATGTCCAATGAACAGGTGTCCACATACTTTTGGTCATGTAGTGAATCAATAGATACACACACCATAACACTAAAGAACATCAATAATACACAGAAATCTATTCCCTACATAGTGCACTACTTTTGACCAGAGCCCTATGGGGCTAGGTTGCCATTTGGGACGTGTAGCTCAGTTGGTAGAGCATGGCACTTGCAATGCCAGGGTTGTGGGTTCGATTCCCAAGGGGATAAAGTATGATAAATGTATGCATTCACTACTATAAGTGGCTCCAGATAAAGAGTGTCTGCTAAATTTGTGGTAGACCAGACAATCAGAACGGAACAGAATAACTAAATACCTGTGAAACCTCCAGACTCCAGTAAGCAATGTGGTGACAATCTAGCAGGACCGTTATATATCACTTGGTCAACTACACTTAGCGTAAACAATGATTATCCTGCTTGTTCCTGTTGAACAGATCTGGGAGAGGACAACTCCTAACATATAATTACAACAGATAGAGAGAGAGAGAGAGAGAGAGAGAGAGAGAGAGAGAGAGAGAGAGAGAGAGACAGAGAGAGAGAGAGAGAGAGAGAGAGAGAGAGACAGAGAGAGAGAGAGAGAGAGAGAGAGAGAGAGAGAGAGAGAGAGAGAGAGAGAGAATAGAGAGAGAGACAGAGACAGAGAGAGAGACAGAGAGAGAGAGAGAGAGAGAGAGAGAGAGAGAGCGAGAGCGAGAGAGAATGAGAGAGCGAGAGAGAGAGAAAGAAAGAAAGAGAGAGAAGGCAGGGAGAGAGAGCAAGATAGATAATTGAAATTGAAATTGACAGAGAGAGAGAGAGAGAGAGAGAGAGAGAGAGAGAGAGAAGGCAGGGAGAGAGAGAGAGAGATAGAGAGAAAGAGAGAGAGATAGATAGAGAGAGAGAGAGAGAGAGAGAAGGCAGGGAGAGAGAGAGCGAGAGAGAATGAGAGAGCGAGATAGAAGAGTGAGAGAAAGAGGGCAGGGAGAGAGAGAGAGAGAGAGAGATAGAGAGAAAGAAGGCAGGGAGAGAGAGAGCGAGAGAGAGAGCGAGAGAGAGAGCAAGAAAGAGAAGGCAGGGAGAGAGAGAGAAAGAAGGCAGGCAGTGATCTACAATACATAATTATACAGAGGTCACATAAGGCTGAATGAGAGAGGAGGGAGAGAGAGGGAGAGAGGGAGAGGGAGAGGGAGGAGGGAGAGGGAGGAGGGAGGAGGGAAAGCGTGAACGAGAAAGAGAGAGAGAGAGACACACAGACAATGATCTATGATCCAGGATGTGTTAGATGTGTTAGTATATCAGAGGTCACCGAGGGGAGAAGGAAAGTGATTGGCCAGGGATGACAGACAAGGCAGCAGTAAAATACATGAACAAACAGAAGGTCCTCACATTGGCCGCGTCCCAAATGGTACCCTATTCCCTATATAGTGCACTACTTCATACCATGGACCATGGTCAAAAGTAGTGGACTACAGTTGAAGTCGGAAGTTTACATACACTTAGGTTGGAGTCATTAAAACTCGTTTTTCAACCACTCCACAAATTTCTTGTTAACAAACTATAGTTTTGGCAAGTCGGTTAGGACGTCTACTTTTGTGCGTGACACAAGTAATGTTTCCAACAATTGTTTACAGACAGATTATTTCACTTATAATTCACTGTATCACAATTCCAGTGGGTCAGAAGTTTACATACACTAAGTTGACTGTGCCTTTAAACAGCTTGGAAAATTCCAGAAAATGATGTCATGGCTTTAGAAGCTTCTGACAGGCTAATTGACATCATTTGAGTCAATTGGAGGTGTACCTGTGGATGTATTTCAAGGCCTACCTTCAAACTCAGTGCCTCTTTGCTTGACATCATGGGAAAATCAAAAGAAATCAGCCAAGACCTCAGAAAAAAATTGTAGACCTCCACAAGTCTGGTTCATCCTTGGGAGCAATTTCCAAACGCCTGAAGGTACCACGTTCATCTGTACAAACAATAGTATGCAAGTATAAACACCATGGGACCACGCAACCGTCATACCGCTTAGGAAGGAGACACGTTCTGTCTCCTAGAGATGAACGTTCTTTGGTGCGAAAAGTGCAAATCAATTCCAGAACAACAGCAAAGGACCTTGTGAAGATGCTGGAGGAAACAGGTACAAAAGTATCTATATCCACAGTAAAACGAGTCCTATATCGACATAACCTGAAAGGCCGCTCAGCAAGGAAGAAGCTACTGCTCCAAAACCGCCATAAAAAAGCCAGACTACGGTTTGCAACTGCACATGGGGACAAAGATCGTACTTTTTGGAGAAATGTCCTCTGGTCTGATGAAACAAAAATAGAACTGTTTGGCCATAATGACCATCATTATGTTTGGAGGAAAAAGGGGGTTGCTTGAAAGCCGAAGAACACCATCCCAACCGTGAAGCACGGGGGTGGCAGCATCATGCTGTGGGTGTGCTTTGCTGCAGGAGGGACTGGTGCACTTCACAAAATAGATGGCATCATGAGGAAGGAAAATTATGTGGATATATTGAAGCAACATCTCAAGACGTCAGTCAGGAAGTTAAAGCTTGGTCACAAATGGGTCTTCCAAATGGACAAGCATACTTCCAAAGTTGTGGCAAAATGGCTTAAGGACAACAAAGTCAAGGTATTGGAGTGGCCATCACAAAGCCCTGACCTCAATCCTATAGAACATTTGTGGGCAGAACTGAAAAAGCATGTGCGAGCAAGGAGGCCTACAAACCTGACTCAGTTACACCAGCTCTGTCAGGAGGAATGGGACAAAATTCACCCAACTTATTGTGGGAAGCTTGTGGAAGGCTATCCGAAACGTTTGACCCAAGTTAAAGGCAACGCTACCAAATACTAATTGAGCGTATGTAAACTTCTGACCCACTGGGAATGTGATGAAAGAAATAAAAGCTTAAATAAATCATTCTCTCTACTATTATTCTGACATTTCACATTCTTAAAATAAAGTGGTGATCCTAACCGAGCTAAAACAGGGAATTTTTACTAGGATTAAATGTCAGGAATTGTGAAAAACTGAGTTTAAAATGATGTAAATGTAAATGTAAATGTATTTGGCTAAGGTGTATGTAAACTTCCAACTTCAATTGTATTTAATATAGTGACTGGACTATTCATACATTTTACTATTAAAAGTTATTTTTAAAAAATATATATGACTGAGAAATATAGTGTGTTAGCAGCATGGTTAAAAGTTTAAGTTTAAATGATGTAAATGTAAATCTAAGGTGTATGTAAACTTCCGACTTCAACTGTATGTAAGGAATAGAGTTCCTTTTGGGAGCTTGTAAAGGTTAAAGGTTAAAGGTTACTGCTAAACTGCTGTCACTATGATGCTCATTTCATTGTTGTTTTGTTAGGTTGAATTGATTTGTGACATGAATCTCATGATCATTTTTTTAAACTTCCCTAACTGACCACGAATTTTAAAAACTCCTCAATGAAAAACAAAACTTATGGTCAATTCTTAGTTGATGAATCAAAATCGAATTGACTGAACTGACCCCAACCCTGGACTGTATTCTGTAACAAACAGTGAATAACAGACCAGTGAGGAGGAATGGACAGGACAGGACAAGACAGGACTGGACAAGACGGGACAGGCTGTGTGTCAAGTAGGGGCTTGGAGAGCAGAGCAGATCAGACACGACCGGGTGAGGACACAGGAATACTAGAGGAGAGGATGAGGGCAGGGGATGAGAGGAGGAGAAGGGAGAGGAGGAGGGGGAGGGGGAGGAGGGGAGAGGAAGAGGAGGAGGGGGAGGAGGAGGAGGAAGAGAGGAAGAGGAGGAGGGGAGAGGAAGAGGAGGAGGAGGAGGAAGGGAGAGGAGGAAGGCCATTTATTTTACCATTTGTTTCAATCTGCTCCACAACACATGGTGCCTGCTGTTGATGTGTGTGCCTGCTGCTGTCCTACCAATGTCCCTAAAGCATGTTTCCACAGCACATGGTGCCTGCTGTTGATGTGTGTGCCTGCTGCTGTCCTACCAATGTCCCTAAAGCATGTTTCCACAACACATGGTGCCTGCTGTTGATGTGTGTGCCTGCTGCTGTCCTACCAATGTCCCTAAAGCATGTTTCCACAACACATGGTGCCTGCTGTTGATGTGTGTGCCTGCTGCTGTCCTACCAATGTCCCTAAAGCATGTTTCCACAACACATGGTGCCTGCTGTTGATGTGTGTGCCTGCTGCTGTCCTACCAATGTCCCTAAAGCATGTTTCCACAACACATGGTGCCTGCTGTTGATGTGTGTGCCTGCTGCTGTCCTACCAATGTCCCTAAAGCATGTTTCCACAACACATGGTGCCTGCTGTTGATGTGTGTGCCTGCTGCTGTCCTACCAATGTCCCTAAAGCATGTTTCCACAACACATGGTGCCTGCTGTTGATGTGTGTGCCTGCTGCTGTCCTACCAATGTCCCTAAAGCATGTTTCCACAACACATGGTGCCTGCTGTTGATGTGTGTGCCTGCTGCTGTCCTACCAATGTCCCTAAAGCATGTTTCCACAACACATGGTGCCTGCTGTTGATGTGTGTGCCTGCTGCTGTCCTACCAATGTCCCTAAAGCATGTTTCCACAGCACATGGTGCCTGCTGTTGATGTGTGTGCCTGCTGCTGTCCTACCAATGTCCCTAAAGCATGTTTCCACAGCACATGGTGCCTGCTGTTGATGTGTGTGCCTGCTGCTGTCCTACCAATGTCCCTAAAGCATGTTTCCACAGCACATGGTGCCTGCTGTTGATGTGTGTGCCTGCTGCTGTCCTACCAATGTCCCTAAAGCATGTTTCCACAACACATGGTGCCTGCTGTTGATGTGTGTGCCTGCTGCTGTCCTACCAATGTCCCTAAAGCATGTTTCCACAACACATGGTGCCTGCTGTTGATGTGTGTGCCTGCTGCTGTCCTACCAATGTCCCTAAAGCATGTTTCCACAACACATGGTGCCTGCTGTTGATGTGTGTGCCTGCTGCTGTCCTACCAATGTCCCTAAAGCATGTTTCCACAACACATGGTGCCTG
Source organism: Coregonus lavaretus (assembly GCF_964263955.1). Taxonomy (NCBI): domain Eukaryota; kingdom Metazoa; phylum Chordata; class Actinopteri; order Salmoniformes; family Salmonidae; genus Coregonus; species Coregonus lavaretus. Next base: position 165,699 of record NW_028166796.1, read on the forward strand.
CTGTTGATGTGTGTGCCTGCTGCTGTCCTACCAATGTCCCTAAAGCATGTTTCCACAACACATGGTGCCTGCTGTTGATGTGTGTGCCTGCTGCTGTCCTACCAATGTCCCTAAAGCATGTTTCCACAACACATGGTGCCTGCTGTTGATGTGTGTGCCTGCTGCTGTCCTACCAATGTCCCTAAAGCATGTTTCCACAACACATGGTGCCTGCTGTTGATGTGTGTGCCTGCTGCTGTCCTACCAATGTCCCTAAAGCATGTTTCCACAACACATGGTGCCTGCTGTTGATGTGTGTGCCTGCTGCTGTCCTACCAATGTCCCTAAAGCATGTTTCCACAACACATGGTGCCTGCTGTTGATGTGTGTGCCTGCTGCTGTCCTACCAATGTCCCTAAAGCATGTTTCCACAACACATGGTGCCTGCTGTTGATGTGTGTGCCTGCTGCTGTCCTACCAATGTCCCTAAAGCATGTTTCCACAACACATGGTGCCTGCTGTTGATGTGTGTGCCTGCTGCTGTCCTACCAATGTCCCTAAAGCATGTTTCCACAACACATGGTGCCTGCTGCTGTCCTACCAATGTCCCTAAAGCATGTTTCCACAACACATGGTGCCTGCTGTTGATGTGTGTGCCTGCTGCTGTCCTACCAATGTCCCTAAAGCATGTTTCCACAACACATGGTGCCTGCTGTTGATGTGTGTGCCTGCTGCTGTCCTACCAATGTCCCTAAAGCATGTTTCCACAACACATGGTGCCTGCTGTTGATGTAGCATGTTTCCACAACACATGGTGCCTGCTGTTGATGTGTGTGCCTGCTGCTGTCCTACCAATGTCCCTAAAGCATGTTTCCACAACACATGGTGCCTGCTGTTGATGTGTGTGCCTGCTGCTGTCCTACCAATGTCCCTAAAGCATGTTTCCACAACACATAAATAACAGTCTGCACCTTCCCAATATAATAACGGTCTGCACCTTCCCAATATAATAACGGTCTGCACCTTCCCAATATAATAACGGTCTGCACCTTCCCAATATAATAACGGTCTGCACCTTCCCAATATAATAACGGTCTGCACCTTCCCAATATAATAACGGTCTGCACCTTCCCAATATAATAACGGTCTGCACCTTCCCAATATAATAACGGTCTGCACCTTCCCAATATAATAACGGTCTGCACCTTCCCAATATAATAACGGTCTGCACCTTCCCAATATAATAACGGTCTGCACCTTCCCAATATAATAACGGTCTGCACCTTCCCAATATAATAACGGTCTGCACCTTCCCAATATAATAACGGTCTGCACCTTCCCAATATAATAACGGTCATCACTTTCCCAATATAATAACGGTCTGCACCTTCCCAATATAATAACGGTCTGCACCTTCCCAATATAATAACGGTCTGCACCTTCCCAATATAATAACGGTATGCACCTTCCCAATATAATAACGGTCTGCACCTTCCCAATATAATAACGGTCTGCACCTTCCCAATATAATAACGGTCTGCACCTTCCCAATATAATAACGGTCTGCACCTTCCCAATATAATAACGGTCTGCACCTTCCCAATATAATAACGGTCTGCACCTTCCCAATATAATAACGGTCTGCACCTTCCCAATATAATAACGGTCTGCACCTTCCCAATATAATAACGGTCTGCACCTTCCCAATATAATAACGGTCTGCACCTTCCCAATATAATAACGGTCTGCACCTTCCCAATATAATAACGGTCTGCACCTTCCCAATATAATAACGGTCTGCACCTTCCCAATATAATAACGGTCTGCACCTTCCCAATATAATAACGGTCTGCACCTTCCCAATATAATAACGGTCATCACTTTCCCAATATAATAACGGTCTGCACCTTCCCAATATAATAACGATCTGCACCTTCCCAATATAATAACGGTCTGCACCTTCCCAATATAATAACGGTCATCACCTTCCCAATATAATAACGGTCTGCACCTTCCCAATATAATAACGGTCTTCACCTTCCCAATATAATAACGGTCATCAGTTTCCCAATATAATAACGGTCTGCACCTTCCCAATATAATAACGGTCTGCACCTTCCCAATATAATAACGGTCTCCACCTTCCCAATATAATAACGGTCATCAGTTTCCCAATATACTAACGGTCTTCACCTTCCCAATATAATAACGGTCTTCACCTTCCCAATATAATAACGGTCTTCACCTTCCCAATATAATAACGGTCTGCACCTTCCCAATATAATAACGGTCATCACTTTCCCAATATAATAACGGTCTGCACCTTCCCAATATAATAACGGTCTTCACCTTCCCAATATAATAACGGTCATCACCTTCCCAATATAATAACGGTCTGCACCTTCCCAATATAATAACGGTCTTCACCTTCCCAATATAATAACGGTCATCACTTTCCCAATATAATAACGGTCTTCACCTTCCCAATATAATAACGGTCTTCACCTTCCCAATATAATAACGGTCCGCACCTTCCCAATATAATAACGGTCATCACTTTCCCAATATAATAACGGTCATCACTTTCCCAATATAATAACGGTCTGCACCTTCCCAATATAATAACGGTCATCAGTTTCCCAATATAATAACGGTCTGCACCTTCCCAATATAATAACGGTCCGCATCTTCCCAATATAATAACGGTCCGCACCTTCCCAATATAATAACGGTCCGCACCTTCCCAATATAATAACGGTCTGCACCTTCCCAATATAATAACGGTCTGCACCTTCCCAATATAATAACGGTCTGCACCTTCCCAATATAATAACGGTCTGCACCTTCCCAATATAATAACGGTCCGCACCTTCCCAATATAATAACGGTCCGCACCTTCCCAATATAATAACGGTCTGCACCTTCCCAATATAATAACGGTCTGCACCTTCCCAATATAATAACGGTCCGCACCTTCCCAATATAATAACGGTCTGCACCTTCCCAATATAATAACGGTCTGCACCTTCCCAATATAATAACGGTCATCACTTTCCCAATATAATAACGGTCTGCACCTTCCCAATATAATAACGGTCATCACTTTCCCAATATAATAACGGTCGGCACCTTCCCAATATAATAACGGTTCGCACCTTCCCAATATAATAACGGTCCGCACCTTCCCAATATAATAACGGTCTGCACCTTCCCAATATAATAACGGTCTGCACCTTCCCAATATAATAAATGCATTCTCATTTGATGTGTTGTGTCTAAACTCTCTATTCATGTTTACTGCCACAACAAATGAACTGAATTTTCACATTTCCATTGAGTACGGAATTGACCCCAACTCTGATGATATAGACTCTAATATCACTGTAACTCTGATGATATAGACTCTAATATCACTGTAACCCTGGCACTAAACACATCACCTGCTCATGTACACTAGTTAGAATACAGTAAGACAGGAAAGATACAGTTAGAATACAGTAAGACAGGAAAGATACAGTTAGAATACAGTAAGACAGGAAAGATACAGTTAGAATACAGTAAGACAGGAAAGACAGGAAAGACACAGTTAGAATACAGTAAGACAGGAAAGATACAGTTAGAATACAGTAAGACAGGAAAGATACAGTTAGAATACAGTAAGACAGGAAAGACAGTTAGAATACAGTAAGACAGGAAAGATACAGTTAGAATACAGTAAGACAGGAAAGATACAGTTAGAATACAGTAAGACAGGAAAGATAGTTAGAATACAGTAAGACAGGAAAGATAGTTAGAATACAGTAAGACAGGAAAGATACAGTTAGAATACAGTAAGACAGGAAAGACAGTTAGAATACAGTAAGACAGGAAAGATACAGTTAGAATACAGTAAGACAGGAAAGATACAGTTAGAATACAGTAAGACAGGAAAGATACAGTTAGAATACAGTAAGACAGGAAAGATAGTTAGAATACAGTAAGACAGGAAAGATACAGTTAGAATACAGTAAGACAGGAAAGACAGTTAGAATACAGTAAGACAGGAAAGATACAGTTAGAATACAGTAAGACAGGAAAGATACAGTTAGAATACAGTAAGACAGGAAAGACACAGTTAGAATACAGTAAGACAGGAAAGACAGGTAAGACACAGTTAGAATACAGTAAGACAGGAAAGATACAGTTAGAATACAGTAAGACAGGAAAGACAGTTAGAATACAGTAAGACAGGAAAGACAGTTAGAATACAGTAAGACAGGAAAGATACAGTTAGAATACAGTAAGACAGGAAAGATACAGTTAGAATACAGTAAGACAGGAAAGATAGTTAGAATACAGTAAGACAGGAAAGATATAGTTAGAATACAGTAAGACAGGAAAGATACAGTTAGAATACAGTAAGACAGGAAAGATACAGTTAGAATACAGTAAGACAGGAAATATACAGTTAGAATACAGTAAGACAGGAAAGATACAGTTAGAATACAGTAAGACAGGAAAGACAGTTAGAATACAGTAAGACAGGAAAGATACAGGCGCAGTAGAAAACCCATTCCAGAACAGAGCCTGCATGCACCATGGCCGAAACATGGGAGCATGTCCTACACTTGGAATAATCCTCCACCCCTGTATGTGTTTACCTCCTCCTCCACCCCTGTATGTGTTTACCTCCTCCACCCTGTGTGTGTTTCTACCTCCTCCACCCTGTGTGTGTTTCTACCTCCTCCACCCTGTGTGTGTTTACCTCCTCCACCCTGTGTGTGTTTCTACCTCCTCCACCCTGTGTGTTTCTACCTCCTCCACCCTGTGTGTGTTTACCTCCTCCACCCTGTGTGTGTCTACCTCCTCCACCCTGTGTGTGTTTCTACCTCCTCCACCCTGTGTGTGTGTCTACCTCCTCCACCCTGTGTGTGTTTCTACCTCCCCCACCCTGTGTGTTTTTACCTCCTCCACCCTGTGTGTGTTTCTACCTCCTCCACCCTGTGTGTGTTTACCTCCTCCACCCTGTGTGTGTTTACCTCCTCCACCCTGTGTGTTTACCTCCTCCACCCTGTGTGTGTTTACCTCCTCCACCCTGTGTGTGTTTACCTCCTCCACCCTGTGTGTTTCTACCTCCTCCACCCTGTGTGTGTTTCTACCTCCTCCACCCTGTGTGTGTTTACCTCCTCCACCCTGTGTGTGTTTCTACCTCCTCCACCCTGTGTGTTTACCTCCTCCACCCTGTGTGTGTTTCTACCTCCTCCACCCTGTGTGTGTTTCTACCTCCTCCACCCTGTGTGTTTCTACCTCCTCCACCCTGTGTGTTTTTACCTCCTCCACCCTGTGTGTGTTTCTACCTCCTCCACCCTGTGTGTGTTTACCTCCTCCACCCTGTGTGTGTTTCTACCTCCTCCACCCTGTGTGTGTTTCTACCTCCTCCACCCTGTGTGTGTTTCTACCTCCTCCACCCTGTGTGTGTTTCTACCTCCTCCACCCTGTGTGTGTTTACCTCCTCCACCCTGTGTGTTTCTACCTCCTCCACCCTGTGTGTGTTTCTACCTCCTCCACCCTGTGTGTGTTTCTACCTCCTCCACCCTGTGTGTGTTTCTACCTCCTCCACCCTGTGTGTGTTTACCTCCTCCACCCTGTGTGTGTTTACCTCCTCCACCCTGTGTGTGTTTCTACCTCCTCCACCCTGTGTGTGTTTCTACCTCCTCCACCCTGTGTGTTTACCTCCTCCACCCTGTGTGTGTTTCTACCTCCTCCACCCTGTGTGTGTTTCTACCTCCTCCACCCTGTGTGTGTTTCTACCTCCTCCACCCTGTGTGTGTTTCTACCTCCTCCACCCTGTGTGTGTTTACCTCCTCCACCCTGTGTGTGTTTACCTCCTCCACCCTGTGTGTGTTTACCTCCTCCACCCTGTGTGTGTTTACCTCCTCCACCCTGTGTGTGTTTACCTCCTCCACCCTGTGTGTGTTTACCTCCTCCACCCTGTGTGTGTTTCTACCTCCTCCACCCTGTGTGTGTTTCTACCTCCTCCACCCTGTGTGTGTTTCTACCTCCTCCACCCTGTGTGTGTTTCTACCTCCTCCACCCTGTGTGTGTTTCTACCTCCTCCACCCTGTGTGTGTTTACCTCCTCCACCCTGTGTGTTTACCTCCTCCACACTGTGTGTGTTTACCTCCTCCACACTGTGTGTTTCTACCTCCTCCACCCTGTGTGTGTGTTTACCTCCTCCACCCTGTGTGTGTTTACCTCCTCCACCCTGTGTGTGTTTACCTCCTCCACCCTGTGTGTTTACCTCCTCCACCCTGTGTGTGTTTCTACCTCCTCCACCCTGTGTGTGTTTCTACCTCCTCCACCCTGTGTGTGTTTCTACCTCCTCCACCCTGTGTGTTTCTACCTCCTCCACCCTGTGTGTGTTTCTACCTCCTCCACCCTGTGTGTCTACCTCCTCCACCCTGTGTGTCTACCTCCTCCACCCTGTGTGTTTACCTCCTCCACCCTGTGTGTGTTTCTACCTCCTCCACCCTGTGTGTGTTTCTACCTCCTCCACCCTGTGTGTTTCTACCTCCTCCACCCTGTGTGTGTTTACCTCCTCCACCCTGTGTGTGTCTACCTCCTCCACCCTGTGTTTCTACCTCCTCCACCCTGTGTGTTTACCTCCTCCACCCTGTGTGTGTTTCTACCTCCTCCACCCTGTGTGTGTTTACCTCCTCCACCCTGTGTGTGTTTCTACCTCCTCCACCCTGTGTGTGTTTCTACCTCCTCCACCCTGTGTGTGTTTCTACCTCCTCCACCCTGTGTGTGTTTCTACCTCCTCCACCCTGTGTGTTTACCTCCTCCACCCTGTGTGTGTTTACCTCCTCCACCCTGTGTGTGTTTACCTCCTCCACCCTGTGTGTTTACCTCCTCCACCCTGTGTGTGTTTCTACCTCCTCCACCCTGTGTGTGTTTCTACCTCCTCCACCCTGTGTGTGTTTACCTCCTCCACCCTGTGTGTGTTTACCTCCTCCACCCTGTGTGTGTTTCTACCTCCTCCACCCTGTGTGTATTTCTACCTCCTCCACCCTGTGTGTTTCTACCTCCTCCACCCTGTGTGTGTTTCTACCTCCTCCACCCTGTGTGTTTCTACCTCCTCCACCCTGTGTGTTTCTACCTCCTCCACCCTGTGTGTGTTTACCTCCTCCACCCTGTGTGTGTTTCTACCTCCTCCACCCTGTGTGTTTCTACCTCCTCCACCCTGTGTGTGTTTACCTCCTCCACCCTGTGTGTGTTTCTACCTCCTCCACCCTGTGTGTTTCTACCTCCTCCACCCTGTGTGTTTCTACCTCCTCCACCCTGTGTGTGTTTCTACCTCCTCCACCCTGTGTGTTTCTACCTCCTCCACCCTGTGTGTGTTTACCTCCTCCACCCTGTGTGTGTTTCTACCTCCTCCACCCTGTGTGTGTTTCTACCTCCTCCACCCTGTGTGTGTTTCTACCTCCTCCACCCTGTGTGTGTTTCTACCTCCCCCACCCTGTGTGTGTTTCTACCTCCTCCACCCTGTGTGTTTACCTCCTCCACCCTGTGTGTGATTCTACCTCCTCCACCCTGTGTGTGTTTCTACCTCCTCCACCCTGTGTGTGTTTACCTCCTCCACCCTGTGTGTGTTTACCTCCTCCACCCTGTGTGTTTCCACCCTGTGTGTGTTTACCTCCTCCACCCTGTGTGTTTACCTCCTCCACCCTGTGTGTTTACCTCCTCCACCCTGTGTGTGTTTACCTCCTCCACCCTGTGTGTGTTTACCTCCTCCACCCTGTGTGTGTGTTTACCTCCTCCACCCTGTGTGTGTTTCTACCTCCTCCACCCTGTGTGTGTTTCTACCTCCTCCACCCTGTGTGTTTACCTCCTCCACCCTGTGTGTCTACCTCCTCCACCCTGTGTGTGTTTCTACCTCCTCCACCCTGTGTGTTTCTACCTCCTCCACCCTGTGTGTGTTTCTACCTCCTCCACCCTGTGTGTTTCTACCTCCTCCACCCTGTGTGTGTTTACCTCCTCCACCCTGTGTTTCTACCTCATCCACCCTGTGTGTTTACCTCCTCCACCCTGTGTGTGTTTCTACCTCCTCCACCCTGTGTGTGTTTACCTCCTCCACCCTGTGTGTTTCTACCTCCTCCACCCTGTTTGTGTTTCTACCTCCTCCACCCTGTGTGTGTTTCTACCTCCTCCACCCTGTGTGTGTTTCTACCTCCTCCACCCTGTGTGTTTACCTCCTCCATCCCTGTGTGTGTTTCTACCTCCTCCACCCTGTGTGTTTACCTCCTCCACCCTGTGTGTGTTTCTACCTCCTCCACCCTGTGTGTGTTTCTACCTCCTCCACCCTGTGTGTGTTTCTACCTCCTCCACCCTGTGTGTGTTTCTACCTCCTCCACCCTGTGTGTGTTTCTACCTCCTCCACCCTGTGTGTGTTTACCTCCTCCACCCTGTGTGTGTTTACCTCCTCCACCCTGTGTGTTTACCTCCTCCACCCTGTGTGTTTCTACCTCCTCCACCCTGTGTGTGTTTACCTCCTCCACCCTGTGTGTGTTTACCTCCTCCACCCTGTGTGTGTTTACCTCCTCCACCCTGTGTGTGTTTACCTCCTCCACCCTGTGTGTGTTTACCTCCTCCACCCTGTGTGTGTTTACCTCCTCCACCCTGTGTGTGTTTACCTACTCCACCCTGTGTGTTTCTACCTCCTCCACCCTGTGTGTTTCTACCTCCTCCACCCTGTGTGTTTCTACCTCCTCCACCCTGTGTGTTTCTACCTCCTCCACCCTGTGTGTGTTTCTACCTCCTCCACCCTGTGTGTTTCTACCTCCTCCACCCTGTGTGTTTCTACCTCCTCCACCCTGTGTGTTTCTACCTCCTCCACCCTGTGTGTGTTTACCTCCTCCACCCTGTGTGTGTTTCTACCTCCTCCACCCTGTGTGTTTCTACCTCCTCCACCCTGTGTGTGTTTACCTCCTCCACCCTGTGTGTGTTTCTACCTCCTCCACCCTGTGTGTTTCTACCTCCTCCACCCTGTGTGTTTCTACCTCCTCCACCCTGTGTGTGTTTCTACCTCCTCCACCCTGTGTGTTTCTACCTCCTCCACCCTGTGTGTTTCTACCTCCTCCACCCTGTGTGTGTTTACCTCCTCCACCCTGTGTGTGTTTACCTCCTCCACCCTGTGTGTGTTTCTACCTCCTCCACCCTGTGTGTGTTTCTACCTCCTCCACCCTGTGTGTGTTTACCTCCTCCACCCTGTGTGTGTTTCTACCTCCTCCACCCTGTGTGTGTTTACCTCCTCCACCCTGTGTGTGTTTCTACCTCCTCCACCCTGTGTGTTTCTACCTCCTCCACCCTGTGTGTGTTTACCTCCTCCACCCTGTGTGTGTTTACCTCCTCCACCCTGTGTGTGTTTACCTCCTCCACCCTGTGTGTGTTTCTACCTCCTCCACCCTGTGTGTGTTTCTACCTCCTCCACCCTGTGTGTGTGTGTTTACCTCCTCCACCCTGTGTGTGTTTACCTCCTCCACCCTGTGTGTTTCTACCTCCTCTACCCTGTGTGTGTTTACCTCCTCCACCCTGTGTGTGTGTGTTACCCTCCTCCACCCTGTGTGTTTCTACCTCCTCCACCCTGTGTGTTTACCTCCTCCACCCTGTGTGTGTTTCTACCTCCTCCACCCTGTGTGTGTTTACCTCCTCCACCCTGTGTGTGTTTACCTCCTCCACCCTGTGTGTGTTTACCTCCTCCACCCTGTGTGTTTACCTCCTCCACCCTGTGTGTGTTTACCTCCTCCACCCTGTGTGTGTTTCTACCTCCTCCACCCTGTGTGTGTTTCTACCTCCTCCACCCTGTGTGTGTGTGTTTACCTCCTCCACCCTGTGTGTGTTTACCTCCTCCACCCTGTGTGTTTCTACCTCCTCTACCCTGTGTGTGTTTACCTCCTCCACCCTGTGTGTGTGTGTTTACCTCCTCCACCCTGTGTGTTTCTACCTCCTCCACCCTCTGTGTTTACCTCCTCCACCCTGTGTGTGTTTCTACCTCCTCCACCCTGTGTGTGTTTACCTCCTCCACCCTGTGTGTGTTTACCTCCTCCACCCTGTGTGTGTTTACCTCCTCCACCCTGTGTGTTTACCTCCTCCACCCTGTGTGTGTTTACCTCCTCCACCCTGTGTGTGTTTCTACCTCCTCCACCCTGTGTGTGTTTCTACCTCCTCCACCCTGTGTGTGTTTCTACCTCCTCCACCCTGTGTGTGTTTCTACCTCCTCCACCCTGTGTGTGTTTCTACCTCCTCCACCCTGTGTGTGTTTACCTCCTCCACCCTGTGTGTGTTTCTACCTCCTCCACCCTGTGTGTGTTTCTACCTCCTCCACCCTGTGTGTTTTTACCTCCTCCACCCTGTGTGTGTTTCTACCTCCTCCACCCTGTGTGTGTTTCTACCTCCTCCACCCTGTGTGTTTACCTCCTCCACCCTGTGTGTGTTTCTACCTCCTCCACCCTGTGTGTGTTTCTACCTCCTCCACCCTGTGTGTTTACCTCCTCCACCCTGTGTGTGTTTCTACCTCCTCCACCCTGTGTGTTTACCTCCTCCACCCTGTGTGTGTTTCTACCTCCTCCACCCTGTGTGTGTTTCTACCTCCTCCACCCTGTGTGTGTTTCTACCTCCTCCACCCTGTGTGTTTACCTCCTCCACCCTGTGTGTGTTTCTACCTCCTCCACCCTGTGTGTGTTTCTACCTCCTCCACCCTGTGTGTGTTTACCTCCTCCACCCTGTGTGTGTTTCTACCTCCTCCACCCTGTGTGTTTCTACCTCCTCCACCCTGTGTGTTTCTACCTCCTCCACCCTGTGTGTTTACCTCCTCCACCCTGTGTGTGTTTACCTCCTCCACCCTGTGTGTGTTTACCTCCTCCACCCTGTGTGTGTTTCTACCTCCTCCACCCTGTGTGTTTCTACCTCCTCCACCCTGTGTGTGTTTCTACCTCCTCCACCCTGTGTGTGTTTCTACCTCCTCCACCCTGTGTGTGTTTCTACCTCCTCCACCCTGTGTGTGTTTCTACCTCCTCCACCCTGTGTGTGTTTCTACCTCCTCCACCCTGTGTGTGTTTCTACCTCCTCCACCCTGTGTGTTTCTACCTCCTCTACCCTGTGTGTGTTTACCTCCTCCACCCTGTGTGTGTTTACCTCCTCCACCCTGTGTGTTTCTACCTCCTCCACCCTGTGTGTGTTTACCTCCTCCACCCTGTGTGTGTTTCTACCTCCTCCACCCTGTGTGTGTTTACCTCCTCCACCCTGTGTGTGTTTACCTCCTCCACCCTGTGTGTGTTTACCTCCTCCACCCTGTGTGTGTTTACCTCCTCCACCCTGTGTGTGTTTACCTCCTCCACCCTGTGTGTGTTTACCTCCTCCACCCTGTGTGTGTTTACCTCCTCCACCCTGTGTGTGTTTCTACCTCCTCCACCCTGTGTGTGTTTCTACCTCCTCCACCCTGTGTGTGTTTCTACCTCCTCCACCCTGTGTGTGTTTCTACCTCCTCCACCCTGTGTGTGTTTCTACCTCCTCCACCCTGTGTGTGTTTCTACCTCCTCCACCCTGTGTGTGTTTACCTCCTCCACCCTGTGTGTGTTTCTACCTCCTCCACCCTGTGTGTGTTTCTACCTCCTCCACCCTGTGTGTGTTTTACCTCCTCCACCCTGTGTGTGTTTCTACCTCCTCCACCCTGTGTGTGTTTCTACCTCCTCCACCCTGTGTGTGTTTCTACCTCCTCCACCCTGTGTGTGTTTACCTCCTCCACCCTGTGTGTGTTCTACCCTCCTCCACCCTGTGTGTGTTTCTACCTCCACCCTGTGTGTTTCTACCTCCTCCACCCTGTGTGTGTTTACCTCCTCCACCCTGTGTGTGTTTCTACCTCCTCCACCCTGTGTGTGTTTACCTCCTCCACCCTGTGTGTTTCTACCTCCTCCACCCTGTGTGTGTTTCTACCTCCTCCACCCTGTGTGTGTTTCTACCTCCTCCCCTGTGTGTTTCTACCTCCTCCACCCTGTGTGTTTCTACCTCCTCCACCCTGTGTGTGTTTTCTACCTCCTCCACCCTGTGTGTTTCTACCTCCTCCACCCTGTGTGTGTTTCTACCTCCTCCACCCTGTGTGTGTTTCTACCTCCTCCACCCTGTGTGTGT
>NW_028166795.1:0-45524 GCF_964263955.1 Coregonus lavaretus
GGCCTACACTTCATGCTACTGGAGGTCAAATATGGCATCACGGGAGATTGGGGAGGACAAGCTCGTGGTAATGGCTGGAGCGGAATTAGTAGAATGGTATCAAATCAAACTTTATTTGTCACATGCGCCGAATACAACAGGTGTAGACCTTACAGTGAAATGCTTACTTACGAGCACTTAACCAACAATGCAGCTGAAGAAATAGAGTTAAGAAAATATTTACTAAATAAACTAAAGTAAAATTTTTTTTAAATAAAACAATAAAATAACAATAACGAGGCTATATACAGGGGGTACCGGTACTGAGTCAATGTGCGGGGTACAGGTTAGTCGAGGTAATTTGACATGTAGGTAGGGGTAAAGTGACTATGCATAGATAATAAACAGCAAGTAGCAGCAGTGTAAAAACAAAGGGGGGGTGTCAATGTAAATAGTCCGGGTGGCCATTTGATTAATTGTTCAGCAGTCTTATGGCTTGGGGGTAGAAGCTGTTAAGGAGCCTTTTGGACCTAGACTTGGCGCTCCTGTACCGCTTGCCGTGCGGTAGCAGAGAGAACAGTCTATGACTTGGGTGACTGGAGTCTTTGACAATTTTTTGGGCCTTCCTCTGACACCGCCTAGTATATAGGTCCTGGATGGAAGGAAGCTTGGCCCCAGTGATGTACTGGGCCGTATGCATTACCCTCTGTAGCACCTTACGGTCGAATACCGAGCAGTTGCCATACCAGGCGGTGATGCAACCGGTCAGGATGCTCTCGATGGTGCAGCTGTAGAGCCTTTTGAGGATCTGGGGACCCATGCCAAATCTTTTCAGTCTCCTGAGGGGGAAAAGGTTGTCGTGCACTCTTCACGACTGTCTTGGTGTGTTCGGACCATGATAGTTTGTTGGTGATGTGGACACCAAGGAACTTGAAACTCTCGACCCGCTCCTCTACAGCCCCGTCGGTGTGAATGGGGGTGTGTTCGGCCCTCCTTTTCCTGTAGTCCACGATCAGCTCCTTTGTCTTGCTCACGTTGAGGGAGAGGTTGTTGTCCTGGCACCACACTGCCAGGTCTCTGACCTCCTCCCTATAGGCTGTCTCATCATTGTTGGTGATCAGGCCTACCACTGTTGTGTCATCAGCAAACTTAATGATGGCGATGGAGTCGTGCTTGGCCACACAGTTGTGGGTGAACAGGGAGTACAGGAGGGGACTAAGCACGCACCCCTGAGGGGCCCCCGTGTTGAGGATCAGTGTGGCAGATGTGTTGTTGCCTACCCTTACCACCTAGGGGCGGCCCGTCAGGAAGTCCAGGATCAAGTACAGTACATCAAACACATTCCATTGGATCTGTTATGAGCCGTCTTCCCCTCAGCAGCCTCCTGTGTATGGCATCTTCACAATTATTATGTAGACAGTGGGCACACAGTGCTTCAAAGGTCAAAATTGAATAAAGAGGAGAGACTGGGAAAAGTTAAACATGTTAAGTGATTGTACCTGTATGCCAACGACAATTCTTCCCTCTGGGACTATTACGCAATAAGGCCCGAGGGGGTTTGGTATATGGCCAATATACCACGGCTAAGGGCTGTTCTGGATACAGCCCTTAGCCATGGTATATTGGAAATATACCACAAACACCAGAGGTGCCTTATTGCTATTAGAAAATGGTTACTAACATAATTAGAACAGTAAAAATAAATGTTTTGTCATACCCATGGTGTACGGTCTGATATACCACAGCTGTCAGCCAATCAGCGGGAGGAGAGGGAGGAGGACAGAGCGAGAGAGAGAGGAGCTCTCTTACTAATATATGCTTTGAATGTGAATGAACGTACTTCTCCATGTTATTCCCAGGATGCTGCTGATATTAAAGTAGGCGTGGCCGGACAGACTAAAGGCTGGGGAAAGAGCCCAGCAGACACGGGCAAGGCAGCTGACAAGGCTGAAGTAAGGCGACACACACACACAATTGTCTAGTGCCACCACATGGGCATTCCCCTAGCATGCATCTGAGGATGTGAACAACCATCCATTTACCCTTCAACTTGTGGCCTACACTGGTGATAGCCAGGCAGGTCACCCGTGATACAAGTCAGTATTCAACGTCCATCCATGTCTGAGGACGTTGGGAGATGATGTGGAAACTGGACACTAGAGGCAACAATGAGCGCTGTTACCGTCAAGTAGGTTTTGGTTTTGCTAGGGGGTTGTGGAAGGAGTTGGCGGATCGGCTTAAGCAGCTGCTTTTGATTCCAAAGGTTGTATGTTCGAATCCAGTGATAGAAAGTTGTTTTTGATATTTTTTGTTTTAAGCCTATCCCAAACCTTAACCATTCAGAGTTAATGTTTAACCGTAAGAATTTGGAGTTAATGCCTAAACTTAACCTTAAACACTTATACATTTTACGTTTGAGAAACATGGATGAACGTCTAATTCTGACGTGAGACTGTGAGAGCTGGTAGTGGTAGCTACAGGTAGTCCAGTATACTAGCGTAAACAAGTTGAAATAGGATTTGTATACACATCATGTCAGACGTGTCGCCTACTGGTCAGAAAAATACCAAGCGAGCAGTAGAAGAATGATCTCTGTGTGCCAGGTGGCATCGAGCCAACATAACTTCCTGGTTCTGCCCTCTCCACACCAGCCATTCTCAGAGGCAATATTTCACATTGCTTGGCTCTGATAGGTTTAAGGTTATCTTACAGCTGGTAGAGTATTTTCAAGTATGTGCACACCATGGCATATATACAGTGCCTTCGGAAGGTATTCAGACCCCTTGACCTTTTCCACATTTTGTTAGGTTACAGCCTTATTCTAAAATGGATTAAATTGTTTTTTTCCCACTCATCAATCTACACATAATACCCCATATGATCAAGCAAAAACAGGTTTGTAGGCATTTTTGTAAATGTATTACAAATTAAAAACGGAAATATCACATTTACATAAGTATTCAGACCCTTTACTCAGTACTTTGTTGAAGCACCTTTGGCAGTGATTACAGCCTTGAGTCTTCTTGGGTATGACGCTACAAAGTTGGCACACCTGTATTTGGGGAGTTTCTCCCATTGTTCTCTGCAGATCCTCTCAAGCTCTGTCAGGTTGGATGGGGAGCGTTGCTGCATAGCTATTTTCAGGTCTCTCCAGAGATGTTCGATTGGGTTCAAGTCCGGGCTCTGGCTGGGCCACTCAAGGACATTCAGAGACTTGTCCCGAAACCACTCCTGCGTTGTCTTGGCTGTGTGCTTAGGGTCGTTGTCCTGTTGGAAGGTGAACGTTCACCCGTCTGAGGTCCTGAGCGCTCTGGAGCAGGTTTTCATCAAGGATCTCTCTGTACTTTGCTCCGTTCATCTTTGCCTCGATCCTGACTAGTCTCCCAGTTGCTGCCACTGAAAAACACCCCTACAGCATGATGCTGCCACCACCAGCTCTAGGAAGAGTCTTGGTGGTTCTAAACCTTTTCCATTTAAGAATGATGGAGGCCATTGTGTTCTTGGGGACCTTCAATGCTGCAGAATTGTTTTGGTAACTTTCCCCAGATCTGTGCCTTTACACAATCCTGTCTAGGAGTTCTACGGACAATTCCTTCAATCCCATGGCTTGTTTTTTGCTCTGACATGCACTGTCAACTGTGGGACCTTACATAGACAGGTGTGTGCCTTTCCAAATCATGTCTAATCAATTGAATTTACCACAGGTGGACTCTAATCAAGTTGTAGAAACATCAAGGATAATCAATGGAAACAGGATGCTCCTGAGCAACATTTCGAGTCTCATGGCAAAGGGTCTGAATACTTATGTAAATATGAATTGTTATTTTATTTTTTACAAACATTTATAAAAACCTGTGTTCACTTTGTCATTATGGGGTATTGTGTGTAGATTGCTGAGTATTTTTTTTTATGTAATACATTTTAGAATAAGGCTGTAGTGTAACAAAATGTGGGAAAAGTCAAGAGGTCTGAATACTTTCCGAAGGCACTGTAAGTGTGTAAACAGCGTCTCAAGGGGACATTGTAGATCTTGGTGACATTGTGACTGTCCATATTTGACCAATCAGAGAGCGGCTCAGTCTGGAGTTCTGTTTAAGACTAGAACAAAAGGTCAAGTCCCTCAAATGTTTTCAGTTGATGACCAATTTCATAACAGCCAACTTTTTCTTTCTCAAAACAGTTGATTTGTTTAATTTAGAATTTAGACCAAAACTAGAGAGTTAAACTAGATAATTTCTGTACACATATCCTAAATTGGATGTATATCAAAATAAAGTTAGCCATATCCAGTGATAGTAAGGTCATTTGAAATAGTGTGATGACAGTGAG
This sequence comes from Coregonus lavaretus, assembly GCF_964263955.1. NCBI lineage: Eukaryota > Metazoa > Chordata > Actinopteri > Salmoniformes > Salmonidae > Coregonus > Coregonus lavaretus. The sequence continues at coordinate 4,309 of NW_028166795.1, forward strand.
TGTGTCCTATTCTTTATAGCGAGCTAGCAGGCTAATCTTCCCTGTTCTTTTAGAGACAGTCAGGACAGTGTGTGAACCTATGTTTCCACATACAGACGTACTGTTGATTGACAAGGCACATTGTTCTAACCTGAAATTTATGAGGGGATATCTTTAGTCCCATTCCTACCAGCCACAAGAACTTGTAGGAGCCAAGTTTATTTTACGTGAACGCTACAAGGCTTCCCTCTCATGGAGAGAAGTTCTATAGCACTCTTCTGCATGTAAAATGAAATCTTTAGGTTAGATTTTGTATTTAGCTTTTGAGGTAGTCTATTTCTTTTGAGGACATTTCTATCTATCAATTACTGTTGCTTAACAACTTATTTCCTTCTCTTCTACTTTACTAGCTTTGCAGTTTTCTTCCTCTTGGTCTTCCTCTTCAACTTTTCTTCCTTCTGGACTTTTCTGTTCTGTTTTCTGCTTCATTTTAACTGTGGGACAGGTACTGTATGGTCCAAAGCATATCTTACATTAGCAAGGTGCATCTAATATCTTTAAAAAGTACATTCTTGAATGCACCATTGATGGAAACATTAACCTCCAGTTAACCAATAGATTATTAGTAATTCACCAACCATTGATGCACTTGTTAGCATCCAGCGTAGTTCCATCCATGCTTTAGTTCAGATTAAATGCCCTACAGCCTCACTATGTCTCCTTCCCTACGTCACGCTCTGCTCTGTGTTCTGTTGCAGGACCTGAAGCCTGTTGACGTCGGCAACAAGCGCAGCCTATGGGAAACAAAGGGCTCCTCCCCTTCTAAGGTGAGCTAGTTGACCAGACGATGGCCCTGTCCCGAAACAACCCCTAACCCCAGACAGGCCTGAGAGGATTTGATGGGTGTAAACAATGTTGTGATAGCTCCACCTTGCCCTCTTATAAGCTAGGTGGAATTTTGCCTTAATTATTTGCGAGCACCTGTCCAATCTCTCAGTTCTTCACAAGGGTTGGGTTTAGGGTCTAGGGTCTAGGGGTCAATTAGGGATTGGACCACAGTACTGTAGTAGTTATTTACAGAGTGACAAAGATATCAAATGCTTCTTAGGGTGTCCAGTACAATAACAGGATTCTGTGATCCTATTTTCTCCCCATTTGAAGCATCATTTTAATTGACTGCACCTTTAAATCTCGACGAGCGGAAGAGGTAATTGGTATTGAGGAAAAGTAATGTTTTGCAGATTATACCACCAGGCACTTAGTCTTTAGCTTGATCCTAGATCTGTTTATCTGATACCAAACAATGACCGTGGGAGATGTCAAAACAGCAGGCTACTAAGTTAACTTAACTTGCTGTGATTATTCACCTACGTGTTCTCCGTCAAACACCAACACCATGACACACAATGGGTCAGCTGCACCTTTATTGGAAGAAAACAATCAGAACAGAAACAGGTCTGATTCTGATTAGATGTATTCTCTTACCTCACTCATGTGGGTTGGATTCCCACTATGTCCTTTCAAATCAATCACCATCTCACATGCAGTATATCTGTTTGTACAGTATGTGGCCATCCTTAGTTTCCATTTATTTATGATTTTACCTTTATTTAACTAGGCAAGTCAGTTAAGAACAAATTCTTATTTACAATGACGGCCTACACCGGCCAAACCCGGACGACGCTGGGCCAATTGTGCGCCGCCCTATGGGACTCCGAATCACGGCCGGTTGTGATACAGCCTGGAATCGAACCAGGGGGTCTGTAGGGACGCGTCAAGCACTGAGATGCAGTGCCTTAGACCGCTGCGCCACTCGGGAGCCCAATGGCTTTGACTCGAAGAATGGCATTTTGGGAACTGTACTTTTTTGATGTGGCTTTTCACCAGCCTTATTTAGGGAAATGCTCTATATGTTATGTGAAGGGACATATGGATTGCATTGCTCAGCAGTTTGGTGTGAAGGCTAAATACATCTGTGCCAGTCAGGTCATACAGAGGGGTCCGAAATGGTTGACACCCTTGATAGAGATGAGCGATAACAACTGTGTACAATAAATGATTGATATACTGAGCTATATTGTATGAAATTGGGCAATTATATTATTTTATACTCATACAATTGCTCAGAGAAAGAGATTTTATTTAACAAGTAATATATTTATTTTTTTTCAAAAAATGAAAAGCTAGGGTTCAAAATTATTGACACCCCTAAAGATTCTTATAAATAAAGTAGTCAAAAGGTTAGTATTTGGTTCCATATTCCATGCAATGACTACATCAAGCTTGTGACTCTACAAACACGTTAGATGCATTTGCACTTCGCTTTGGTTGTGTTTCAGATCATTTTGTGCCCAATAGAAATGAATGGTAAATAATGTAATGTGTCATTTTGAAATCACTATTATTGTAAATAAGAACAGAATATGTTTCTAAACACTTCTACATTAATGTGGATGCTATCATGATTACGGATAAACCTGTATGAATCGTGAATAATGATGAGTGAGAAAGTTACAGAGGGTCAAAGATCATACCCCCAAGAAATGCTAACCTCTCACCATTACCAATAACATGCGAGGTTAGCATGATCTTTTGACCCTCTGTAACTACTGAAAGTGACTCCAAAATGACACAATACGTTATTTACCATTCATTTCTATTGGGCACAAAATGATCTGAAACACAACCAAAGCGAACTGCAAATGCATCCAACATGTTTGTAGAGTCACTCTTTATCTGAGCAATTGTATTAGTATAAAATAATATAATTTCCCAAAATGTTTTTGCATACAATATAGCTCAGTATTTTAATTATTTATTTATATACAGTTATTATTGCTCAGTAAGTCGCTTTGGATAAAAGCGTCTGCTAAATGGCATATTATTATTATTATTATTATTATTATTATTATCTTTCTCAAGGGTGTCAATAATCTCGGGCCCCACTGTACATGTGGTCATACACAATAAGCACTGGGATGGAATGTATCTCCCCCCACCTCTGTCTCCTCCTCTAACACAGTCATGTTCAATTCTGGTTTACTGATACATAGTTACACTTTCTTCCCTCTCACACCTTGTTTGAGACATTTCAGCACGTTAAAATGCATGACCCTGAACTACACTGAACAAAAATATAAACGCAACATGTCAAGTGTTTCATGAGCTGAAATAAAAAATCCCTGAAATTTTCCATAGCACAAAAAGCGTATTTCTCTCAAATTTTGTGCACACATTTTGTTACATCCCTGTCAGTGAGCATTTCTCCTTTGCCGAGATAATCCATCCACCTGACAGGTGTGGCATATCAAGAAGCTGATTAAATAGCATGATCATTACACAGGTGCACCTTGTGCTGGGGACAATAAAAGGCCACTCTAAAATGTGCAGTTTTGTCACACAACACAATGACACAGATGTCTCACGTTTTAAGGGTGCATGCAATTGACAACATTCTACAGGCCACAATCAACAGCCTGACCAACTCTATGCGAAGGAGATGTGTCGCGCTGCATGAGGCAAATGGTCACACCAGATACTGACTGGTTTTCTGGTCCACGCCGCTACTGTGTTTCTGTATCTGTGACCAACAGATGCAAATCTGTAATCCCAGTCATGTGAAATCCATAGATTAAGGCCTAATGAATTTATTTAAATTAACTGATTTCCTTATATGAACTGTAACTCAGTAAAATCTTTGAAATTGTTGCATGTTGCATTTATGTTTTTGTTCAGTTTGTGAATGTTAATAAGTAATAATGATTGGCCCATGGTAAGACATGATACACCGTGAAATACAGTCACACTGGTAAAGATTACATGGTTTAGTAACTTTTCCCCCGTTTTCATTTCAGTTCTCATTTGTTTTCACAGGTAACAGTTGGAGGCAAGAGCAAATCTGTCACAAATGGTGAGTTTTCTCACTATGGTGTGTGTGTGAGTGTGTGTGCATGCGTGCGTGCTTGTTGAACCAGGGCTTTTCCAAACCTGGTGTGATTGACATCGTCACAGATCAAAAGGAGGTGAGACTAAGGAAAATGTGTCTCTTCTGAAGGACACACGCACACACACAGCTTGAATTTATTTACGAACCCTCTTCCATGGAGCCAAGTGTCCACAACTCCTACAACCATCCTCCTCTTTGTGTTCCGCTGGCCAATCAAATCTCCTTGTTATTTTGGGCACGGCTCCTTCACATGTCCTCACTGCATTGCATTGCTGTTCTATATTTAAAGACGCTGTTCCCCCTGACCTTGTTTCCCTGTATAAAGAACCTTTCATGCTCCTTAGATGGCTACCATGTCACTGTCCTGCTTCCAAAATGGCATCCTATTCCCTATGTAGTGCACTACTTTTGGCCCTTTGGTAAAAAGTAGTGCACTACTTAGGGTGCCATTTGGGACGCAGCCCCCCCCCCCCCCAATCCTGCGTAGTTCACCCCATGCCACCTGGACCCGCCGAATACCGTGCCGAGCGTCGGCTTGATGCCACAGAGCAGCTGCTTGTATTGTCACATTACTGTTGCATTATGCCTGTGTGCTGTGGAGGATTACCAGCCCTTTAGGCAGCATAGTCACCAGGCTTATACACTCAACGTTAATGTTTTAAAGGCTTGTTCTCCCAGTAGGTCAATGGCTGTTGAGTGAGATTAGTAACACAGTACAATTGCATCAGTAAATACTGACACAGCGCAGAAAGACTTTACACCTATGGGGCATGTTGATTACAGTACGCCTTTCTGCCCAAGCATCTTTCCCCCGACAGTGGTACTTTTTCTAGTTCCCCATTACAGTATACACTGTATTATCAGTAGCACCCTCAGCCCAGTCCAAGCCCAACTAGGGATATCCTCTCAGGATACTACCACTGAGTCAGACTTGGGGGAATGGAAAAGCTGCCGCACTCCTTTTGGGTGTCACCCTAAATAGCGCCCCCACCCTTGCAACCTTCGCAATTCTTCAGCTGAAATAGACCCCTGGGGAATGAATTGAAGGGCAAATGACAATGGTACAGCTATCAATCACTCTAGTGTCACTGCAGAGACCTCAGAGTATGTGTCAACAGAGGTCTCATACTGGGTCTGATATACACAGCTACACACACACACACACAAACTATCGCTCACATACACAAACTATCGCTCACATACACAAACGCATGCTTGTACGTGCACACACAAACATTTTGATTAACAGCTCTTACATTAGATTACTCGTTTATCAATCATTGTTTCTATTAACACCTAATAAAGTTTGATAAGCTATGCCATTGTCTGAAGGAGTGGATACATACTTCTCTCTGTGATTTAATTAAGTATGACTCACTTAGTACTAGAATTACCTCACTGCTTTATTTTAAAGTGATTGGCTGTTCTGGTTGTTTTGCTTGCAACATTTTGCCACTTTCTGCGCAGTTTTTCTACTTCATAAGACTTTTGTGGCTTTTGGCCACTTTTTGTTGGAGACTTTTCCTCAGGACTAATGATATTTTCCCCCCTGTCTCTCAGCAGGTGTTGGACGCTAACAGCACAAAGGAAAAACCCTGAGGAAGAAGCCCCAACTGATGAAATGCAAGACTCTACTATGTGTATTCATAACCCAAAATATATCCATTACAACCACACAGGGGTCACGTTATGCTTTAGGAAAGGGGGAGGGAGGGAGTACAGGTTATTGATTTTGGGTGGTATTCAGAGTTGAGATCCTCACGTTTAACTCTTACTTTTGTGTAAATCATTCATTGATGTCAATGGGAGACATGCGCCAACATTTGAATACCATCCCAAAATACATATTAGCACTGTATTTAAAGCCCTGTATTTTATGAGGTATTTTAGATTTTGAATGAAACAGCCTTTGCACAATCCCTCGTACGTCCTAATAGAATCAATGCTGTGAAAATAACATTTGATCAACCACATTTGTAGGAAATAATTTATGTTAGTAATGAAATATATGTTAACCCCACCCCTTTGGGCTTGACTTAATTTCTTTGATAAACAAAATAATTCAAAGAATTTATATGAAACTTTCAAAATAATTGTAAAAGTTGTTTAAATGTCATCCAAAATGTAATGTATTCTATAGAGATACAGTAAGAATTTAAATAGGTAATGTAACTGTCCAAATAGCCATAGTGAACTGAAAGCTTCCAGTTGCATAAGGTTGACATTAGCGGGCAGTCTGATCATAAATATGTACTACCTACACCAGAGGAGGCTGGTAGGAGGAGCTATAGGAGGACGGGCTCATTGTAATGGCTGGAATGGAATTAATCTAACGGAGTCAAACATGTGGTTTCCATGTCTGATGTGTTTGATACCTTTCCATTTATTCCATTCCAGACATTACAATGAGCCCGTCCTCCTATAGCTCCTCCCGCCAGCCTCCTCTGACATACACTGAGTGTACAAAACATTAGGAACAGCTTCCTAATATTGAGTTGCACCCCCTTTTGCCCTCAGAATTTGCAGTTGTGTCAAGTTGACTGGATGTCCTTTGGGTGGTGGACCATTCTTAATATACACGGGAAACTGTTGAGCGTGAAAAACCCAGCAGCATTGCAGTTCTTGACACAAACCGGTGCGCCTGGCACCTACTACCATACCCCGTTCAAAGGCACTTAAATCTTTTGTCTTGCCCATTCACCCTCTAAATGGCACACACACACAATCCATGTCCCAATTGTCTCAAGGCTTAAAAATCCTTCTTTAACCTGTCATATCCCCTTCATCTACACTGATTGAAGGGGATTTAACAAGTGACATCAATAAGGAATCATAGCTTTCATCTGGATTCACCTGGTCATGGAAAGAGCAGGTGTTCCTAATGTTTTGTACACTCAGTATATATGTCATATTCACATTATTCAGTCATACAGTAGGCCTATGTATGGGGTGTTTTAGTTTTTAGTTATGAATTAGCAGTAAACACTATCACAGCTTTTTTGAGATGTGTTCACATTTTGTACTCAATTTGTGGAAATGACTAAATGAGTATTACTGCATCACAGCTGTTTTATCCTCCCAAATATACTTTTATTTAATAATAATAATATAATAATAATAATAAATAACTTGATTGACTGATTGAAATTGGTTGATTGACTGATACTTTGGTGTTGTCTTGCTCCCGCTAAGCTGGATCTGGGCTGATGGTCCTTTACATACTTGACTTATTTTATATTCGGACTGCCACGTAGTCATAAGAAGGCTGTCCTAATATGGACACCATATATATTGAATAGCTCTGCTCTGCAGGGGACCTAAACCATGAACTACAACTTACTATCATAATAAGCACTATGATGCTAAACCCTTCCAATAATAATGCGTAGGACTGCAGCAAGTTTATCAGAGGGTAAATGACAGTTGGGCTTGACTTCAGTTGGTATCCATGAGGACGTAAAGGAGGTCCGTACGAGAGTTGCAGCGATGGGACAAGACTGTAACTACCAATTGGGGAGAAAAAGGGGTAAATGTACCAAGAAATGAAAATAAAATAGTTTCCAAGCAAAAAGGTTTGCCTTTTTTGAGAATGTCCTATTTTTTTATTGTTGTAATAATTTCTAATCATGCTTCGTATTTTAAAGGTTAGTGTTTTCTAATTATATTTGCACCATTTTGAAACACCGTGGGAAAGCAACATTAGATGAGATTTGCAGCATATTGCAAGTTGAGGGGAAAAGCAAAGATCCGTCTGTCTAAAATACAGCATCCTTTACTGATTTATACCACAATATAAACTGAGTGGTTCGAGCCCTGAATGCTGATTGGCTGACAGCCATGGTATATCAGACCGTATACTACGGGTATGACAAAACATTTGTTACTATATTTACATACTTTACTGATTTATACCACAATAGAATACTGTACTAGGCTTCTAATTAACATACAGTGCTATACTCACCTGAATGTTTCACTGTGACATTCTGAATATGAGGTAGTATCCATCTTTGTCAATGGTCCTTGTGTAAATGGAGAGTATTGTAAGTAACTCCTATAACGTAAAGGACTGTCTCGTTTGAAGGTATTGTTTGAAGCGTGTTCATTGTCCCTGCTACAGCAATAAATAAATAAAACAATGCTGAGAATGTCTTGTGATTTGTTTGTGATGTTTTGTCTTTCATGAGATTTAAAAATATATATATTTGGATGGATGAAAAGCTGTTGACAGACCTGTGACGATTTTCATGGAGGGGAGTGTAGGGTAGGAATTTCAACAAAACCCTGTGTGTAAAGTGCTTGCATGTACGTGTGTGCGCGCATGTATGTGTGTGCATGAGTATGCCTTCTGATATGTTGGGGTTCCATTGTCTAAGGTTCTAACAATAGCTGGACAACCATAGGGCAGTGCAGTCACATGAGTAGGAAGGGACACGCTATGTAGACTTGATGGCCAAACCTAAACCTGTTTGGATTCTGAACCCCAAAGAATTGCAGCCTCTGTATCGGTATCCCTCTTCTCTCTCTCTCTCTCTCTCTCTGCCTTGGGCTCAGGTAAGGGTTATTACTTCATACTGGCATACCTCTATACATAACTGCCTTGGTATTCATCACAGACAGACCTTTACATTGTATTGAAATCAATCAACTTTTAATGGTTCTTTGCTTGAAGATGAGTGGTTTTCTGCTATAGTATATTATTATGGGCTACATGGGCTGGTTATTAACTATTGACTTAATGGACTGCATCCTAATTGTGAATACCATTTAGAAAGACAATTAAGTAATGTAAAGGGAATAGTAAAATGATAATACAAAATCCTGTGATTGGTCATAAAAGTTGCAGACAATTCACTCTCTCTACAATTGAGCCTAGGGGAAGGGGGGCTTTCACCCATTTTGGTAACCCTTTATTTGAAGTGTACCTACATAAGGACTTTATAACACTTTCAAAAATTGTACTGCTTATGAATGTGTTATGTATTTGTTATGAATGTGTTATGAAGCCCTCATGTAGGTACTCTTCAAATAAATAATTACCTACATTTGTTTTATGACCAATATTTAGACTTTTTTTTTATATATACAGAAACATCAGAATCCAACAAATATAATGACCGAACAAATACCAATTAACTCACTACCTGTGAGAAAATTAACGTAAAACAAAACAAAAAAGATAACGTCAAACTAAAACCACATTCAGATAGCATCACTGGCTAATCACATCACATTGAGAGAGAATATGACATGAGGGTTAGGCTTATGGTTTTCATTTAACACCATTTGAAGAATTACAGACATTTCTAAAGCCACTGACAGGGTTCTGGCAAGCCGTTAGACATCACCAGGCATGACATGACGATCAATTTCATGAGTGGTGAAGGGTCTGGGACTGCCCACCTGTCCTAAAGTACATCACTGACTGTCCTGTTAGTGCCTAAAGCAGACGGTGTCCTTGGACACCATTCCCAGTTTAGACTCAGTTACAAAGGTATGTTTCTTTTTCCACTGGTCAGAAGAGGACCTGCTGTAGACCCATTGTATCTATAGTAGGGAGTATGGATGAGTGCAATTTTGTTTGGATCAAGCCCTCATTAAATAAACAGTTTAGGCATATATAGTGTTCTTCTAAGACGAGCTAAGTAATTGATCAGACTGACAATGTCCTCTGAGCCAGTCAGCAAGCCAGAGCCAATACCTCAGATGTCAAGAGAAAGACGGAGTGCTGTGAGAGGGAGATTGACTGAATACTGTGTGAGAATGATGTAGTGCTGTGTGAGAAAGATTGAGTGCTGTGTGAGAAAGATTGAGTGCTGTGTGAGAAAGATTGAGTGCTGTGTGAGAAAGATTGAGTGCTGGGAGGTGATGATAGTAGCCTAGTCTACAATGTGTTGTTATCCTGTATGGCTTACTCTTATAGCATTATCATGTACTCAAGTAAAGTTGTATCTTGTATTTTAGGGTTCAGATAAAACAAAATGTCAGACACAGAAGAAGTGGAGGAAGTGCAGTAAGTATCATATGTATTTGTATTATTATTATTATTATTATTATATATATTTAATGTTTTAAAACCTTCCACTATATCAAACTAATCAAATATTTATTTTGTTTTCACGCCACTTCTTTTGTGAAGGGAGGAAGAAGGTAAGATTGCTTTGTCTGTAAGTCTGTCAATAAATTGAGATTTTACTCAAATCATTTTAATGAATTAGATTAGTGGCGATTTGAGAAATGTTTTATCATTTTTGTCAATTTGAAAGATTCACTGCTTGTGTATATGCAAATGCCCTGTATATTTTATTACACAATTATACTTTTATGACCCCATCCCCTACAACTTCAAAAGGACTATTCTATCCTGATTAACATGAAATCCTTCTAATAATGCTTACAACCTTTTGTATGATATGATCAAGCTAAGAGAGTCACTGTCCTTTATTACAGATGGATCCAAGCCCAAACCAAAGTAAGTTTTTAGATTACCCCTAAATCATGAATGAATTTGACAGACTATGATTTAAGATGTAACGCTGAAGCGTTACAGATTCCGCAATAGAAATGTAAAGTTAATTTCCAATTGAACCGACATATGCAGCGTTCACCGTGAATGCAGTCTCTCCTAAAGCGGGAACACTGCCTTTAAATTTAAATCACGCTGTAAAGCTGAACTTCCACGATGCGGGTTGAAAAGAGCCCTTGCTTTGGTTTAGGTCTTAAAGCTGAGAAGGGTAAACAGATCCACTGGTCACCCCAGGCCCATTTGTAAAAAATAAAAAATAATAGTACATGTGCATGTAATTGTGATGGACGCTGTAGGAGAGAGGAATAACGTTGTGGGAGAGACAAAAAGTGAGTAAAAAAACACCCTACATTTACATCCCGCCCTGAATGTAAGCCAGGGCGGGATCAGCCAGCGGCGGCTTCCCGCATGCGCGATTCATTTGCAGTCTGGACGGGGAGGGGTGAACATCTCCTGCTCTGACTGCAGCTGGGAGGGACTGCTGCGCGAGGACTGGGCCGTGGGCCGCCTGTGAGTGCTTTGGGACGGGGGTGGGGCCCGGGCCCGGGCCCACGGCAGCACCCGCTGCTCGTTGAGAAGAGTAAGAATGATACGTGCTTTCACATCAGAGTCTCCAAAAGTCTCCAATAACACCAGAAAAAGTCGCTAGATTTGTCGCTAGTCGCTTTTATGAAAATGTGTCGCTAGAGGGGTCTGAAAACTCGCTAAATATAGCGACAAAGTCGCTAAGTTGGCAACACTGCCTCCAAGTGTTTCTGGGTGGCTCTTTTTTTATTTTCCCCTGACAGATTATACGTTACATTATAAATGATGTTGAAAGATAATGTGACATTTACTGAAATGCTCAAATTGAGATTACATATACTCTAGACACACAATTTTCATTTCCATAGGTTTGTGCCAAACATCTCTGTGCCAAAGATGCCTGATGGCGAGAAAGTGGATTTTGATGTAAGTTGAATCACATAAACACACACACACACACACACACACACACACACACACACACACACACACACACACACACACACACACCACAGGTGGTTGGTGGCACCTTAATTGGGGAGGATGGGCTCGTGGTAATGGCTGGAGTGGAATAGGTGGAATGGTATCAAATACATTAAACAAATGTTTCCATGGTTTCCATGTGTTTGATGCCATTCCATTTGCTCCGTTCCAGCCATTCATTATGAGGCGTCCTCCCCTCAGCAGCCTCCAATGCTACACACACATCATGATAAAAAAACGAACTTACCATTTGTGACAGATGTGCTCCAACTGTCTCCTGTTAAAATGAAGCAAATGAGAGGTACAGAAAGTCAATAAAAGATTACGTCTAACTAGGGAAATGACTATTTTCAGGGTGTATTACGTGTATATTATGTCTTACCAAAACACACAACTCTTATTACTTAATCTGATTCTTCCTTGTGGTGGTCAGGACATCCACAGGAAGCGTCAGGAGAAGGACCTATCTGAGCTCCAGTCTTTGATCGAGTCTCACTTCATCCAGAGGAAGAAGGAAGAAGAGGAGCTCATCACTCTCGTCAACAGGATTGTGAGTCGGCCATTTTAGAATCTGGAGAGTGAATGTTCTTTCACTGTTCCTAGAAACATGGCAACGCGACACATAATGACTTTGTCACTGAGTCTGTGCGTGTGTGTGTGTGCGTGTGCAGGAGAAACGTCGTGCGGAGAGGGCAGAGCAGCAGAGGGTTCGTGCAGAGCGAGAGAAAGAGAGGCAGGTCAGGGTTGCGGTGAGTCTTCTCTCCATTATGACACTTAGCCAATGTGTGTTCTATGCTGGAATTGAACCCACAACCTGTGTGTTGCACGCTCTTACCAACTGACCCACACAGGACCACATATGACTAAAACAATATAACTTCTAATGGCCAACGTGGCAACAGGTTGTGGATGTAATTTCTATGATGGATCTTGCTAGATATTTCCTTCCCTAATGCTCTGTCTTCCTTCCCTAATGCTCTGTCTTTCATCCCTAATGCTCCGTGTCTTTCTTCCCTAATGCTCAGTGTCTTTCTTCCCTAATGCTCAGTGTCTTTCTTCCCTAATGCTCAGTGTCTTTCTTCCCTAATGCTCTGTATCTTTCTTCCCTAATGCTCCGTATCTTTCTTCCCTAATGCTCCGTGTCTTTCTTCCCTAATGCTCCGTGTCTTTCTTCCCTAATGCTCCGTGTCTTTCTTCCCTAATGCTCCATGTCTTTCTTCCCTAATGCTCTGTGTCTTTTTTTCCTAATGCTCAGTGTCTTTCTTCCCTAATGCTCTGTATCTTTTTTTTCCTAATGCTCCGTGTCTTTCTTCCCTAATGCTCCGTGTCTTTCTTCCCTAATGCTCAGTGTCTTTCTTCCCTAATGCTCTGTATCTTTTTTTTTCCTAATGCTCTGTGTCTTTCTTCCCTAATGCTCCGTGTCTTTCTTCCCTAATGCTCCATGTCTTTCTTCCCTAATGCTCTGTATCTTTTTTTTCCTAATGCTCCGTGTCTTTCTTCCCTAATGCTCTGTATCTTTTTTTTTCCTAATGCTCCATGTCTTTCTTCCCTAATGCTCTGTGTCTTTTTTTTCCTAATGCTCAGTGTCTTTCTTCCCTAATGCTCTGTATCTTTTTTTTCCTAATGCTCCGTGTCTTTCTTCCCCAATGCTCTGTGTCTTTCTTCCCTAATGCTCTGTATCTTTTTTTTCCTAATGCTCCGTGTCTTTCTTCCCTAATGCTCTGTCTTTTTTTCCTAATGCTCAGTGTCTTTCTTCCCTAATGCTCCGTGTCTTTCTTCCCTAATGCTCCGTGTCTTTCTTCCCTAATGCTCAGTGTCTTTCTTCCCTAATGCTCTGTATCTTTTTTTTCCTAATGCTCCGTGTCTTTCTTCCCTAATGCTCTGTGTCTTTCTTCCCTAATGCTCCGTGTCTTTCTTACCTAATGCTCAGTGTCTTTCTTCCCTAATGCTCTGTATCTTTTTTTCCTAATGCTCCGTGTCTTTCTTCCCTAATGCTCCGTGTCTTTCTTCCCTAATGCTCTGTGTCTTTCTTCCCTAATGCTCAGTGTCTTTCTTCCCTAATGCTCAGTGTCTTTCTTCCCTAATGCTCTGTATCTTTTTTTTCCTAATGCTCCGTGTCTTTCTTCCCTAATGCTCTGTGTCTTTTTTTTCCTAATGCTCAGTGTCTTTCTTTCCTAATGCTCTGTATCTTTTTTTTCCTAATGCTCCGTGTCTTTCTTCCCTAATGCTCTGTGTCTTTTTTTTCCTAATGCTCAGTGTCTTTCTTCCCTAATGCTCTGTATCTTTTTTTTCCTAATGCTCCGTGTCTTTCTTCCCTAATGCTCTGTATCTTTTTTTCCCTAATGCTCAGTGTCTTTCTTCCCTAATGCTCCGTGTCTTTCTTCCCTAATGCTCCGTGTCTTTCTTCCCTAATGCTCTGTATCTTTTTTTTCCTAATGCTCAGTGTCTTTCTTCCCTAATGCTCCGTGTCTTTCTTCCCTAATGCTCTGTATCTTTCTTCCCTAATGCTCCGTGTGCAGGAGGAGAAGGAAAGGAAGGAGGCAGAGGACCAGCGTAGGAAGCATGATGATGACGCCAAGAAGAAGAAGGCTCTCACCAACATGACCCACCAGTATGGAGGTGTCCAGCAGAAGGTATCTCCAAAAACATTTTTAAAAACCTGCGTATTCTTTATCATAAAGATATTGATAATAGTGTAACGGAAGCATCCAAGTAATGTGGGGCAATGAACATTTCCTCCAAAATATTTTGATTTAAAAAATATACACTACCGGTCAAAAGTTTTAGAACACCTACTCATTCAAGGGTTTTTCTTTATTTTTAGTATTTTCTACATTGTAGAATAGTGAAGACATCAAAACTATGAAATAAGACAAATGGAATCATGTAGTAACCCAAAAAGTGTTAAACAAATAAATCAAAATATTTTTTATATTTGAGATTCTTCAAGCAGCCACCCTTTGCCTTGATGACATCTTTGTACACTCTTGGCATTCTCTCAACCAGCTTCACCTGGAATGCTTTTCCAACAGTCTTGAAGGAGTTCCCACATATGCTGAGCATTTGTTGGCTGCTTTTCCTTCACTCTGGGGTCCAACTCATCCCAAACCATCTCAATTTGGTTGAGGTCAGGAGATTGTGGAGGCCAGGTCATCTGATGCAGCGCTCCATCACTCTCCTTATTGGTCAAATAGCCCTTACACAGCCTGGAGGTGTGTTGGGTCATTGTCCAGTTGAAAAACAAATGATAGTCCCACTAAGCCCAAACCAGATGGGGTGGCGTATCGCTGCAGAATGCTGTGGTAGCCATGCTGGTTAAGTGTGCCTTGACTTCTAAATAAATCACAGACAGTGTCACCAGTAAAGCACCCCCACACCATAACACCTCCTCCTCCATGCTTTACGGTGGGAAATACACATGCGGAGATCATCCGTTCACCCACACCGCGTCTCACAAAGACACGGCGGTTGGAACCAAAAATCTCCAATTTGGATTCCAGACCAAAGGACAAATGTCCACCGGTCTAATGTCCATTGCTCATGTTTCTTGGCCCAAGCAAGTCTCTTCTTATTTCTGTCCTTTAGTAGTTGTTTCTTTGCAGTAATTCGACCATGAAGGCCTGATTCACAGTCTCCTCCGAACAGTTGATGTTGAGATGTGTCTGTTACTTGAACTCTGTGAAGCATTTATTTGGGCTGCAATTTCTGAGGCTGGTAACTCTAATGAACTTATCCTCTGCAGCAGAGGTAACTCTGGGTCTTCCATTTTTGTGTCAGTCCTCATGAGAGCCAGTTTCATCATAGCACTTGATGGTTTTTGCGACTGCACTTTAAGAAACTTTCAAAGTTCTTGAAATGTTCCATATTGACTGACCTCCATGTCTTAAAGTAATGATGGACTGCCGTTTCTCTTTGCTTATTTGAGCTGTTCTTGCCAAAATATGGACTTGGTCTTTTACCAAATAGGGGTATCTTCTGTATACCCCCCCTACCTTGTCACAACCCAACTGATTGGCTCAAACGCATTAAGAAGGAAAGAAATTCCACAAATGAACTTTTAAGAAGGCACACCTGTTAATTGAAATGCATTCCAGGTGACTACCTCATGAAGCTGGTTGAGAGAATGCCAAGAGTGTGCAAAGCTGTCATCAAGGCAAAGGGTGGACATTTGAAGAATCTCAAATATAAAATATATTTTGATTTGTTTAACACTTTTTTGGTTACTACATGATTCCATATGTGTTTTTTCATAGTTTTGATGTCTTCACTATTATTCTACAATGTAGAAAATATTTAAAAAAATATATTTTAAAAAAACCTTGAATGAGTAGCAGTGTCCAAACTTTTGACCGGTAGTGTATATACACAAAATCTCTGAGAACAATCGTATTTCCCATTTTTCAATGCTCAGAGCGAAAACCGCAAAGGAGCCAAGAAACAGACAGAGAGGGAGAAGAAGAAGAAGATTCTTGCTGACCGAAGGAAACCTCTCAACATCGACCATCTGAATGAGGACAAACTCAAGTATGTCATAGTTCATATTCAGAATTTGCCTGTCCTCAGAAAAGCTGACAGTGTTATCATAATTATTTATGATGGTTTATGTCTGACGTTTTTCATTTTATGACTGAACATGACTATCTGAATGGTTTAGAGTGATGTAGATTCTTCAGTGAGACAACAAAGGTTCTTTGGGGCAAGAAAGCAAGTGTTCTGATCCACTGTTGCCCGACAGGGAGAAGGCCAGTGAGATGTGGCAGTGGATGATGGAGTTGGAGGCAGAGAAGTTTGACCTCAGTGAGAAACTCAAGAAACAGAAGTATGATGTAAGTCACCTAGACCTAACACAGAAACGAGTATGCAACAGTCACCCTCAATGAAATACATCGGCAAGTTCCTGGGTTCCTTTCTCCTCTCAACCTCCCTGGGATCTGGGGAATACTGCGAGATAGTCTTGTCTGCTTTCGGATGGCAATGAGAGAGGTCCCAGGCAGTGGGTACAAGGGTTGGGGTCAATTCCATTTCAATTCAGAAAGTAAACCAAATTCCAATTCGACATTTTCCTTATTGAAAAACATTTAAGAGACTTAGAATTTGAAAGTACTTCCTGAATTGACCCCAACCCTGGTCGGTACATGAAAGGTGAACTACAGTACTAGTGAACAGGTTAAACTACAGGTGAATTCTGAGGTCTATAGTATCATCCCGTTCCTGGGTTCCTCTCCACCTCTCAGATGGACTCCACCTGTGCAGGTTTCTTCCACAGTAACTAAAAAGTGTTGTTTAAACGCTTACAGCAAGTCTTGTGTGTCCTTACAGATTAACCAGCTTCTCACTCGGGTCCAGGACCACCAGAGGTAAGTAACACGGCAGTCCAGAATTTTGGACTTTGAGGGACATCAGAATTCGTGTTTATTAGGGTACAAAATGGAAAAACAAGTAGAATACAGAACAGACAAGCATCTCTTATTGGATGAGTACAGAGTACATTTTGGAACAGTTTCTTCCATTTCGTGCCTAATGAACAAGACCCAGAATAGTGGTTTTCGTTTTAATTGGACTCACTGGTTGCCATTCCATCAACAACTCCATTTCCCATCATTCCTTTCAAACTCCCAAGCAGGGACAGTCATTTATTTACCAGTGGAACAAGCATTTATCATTCATTGCCAATCACTCTATTAGACATTGTAACAGAAAACCTGATTGAAACCAAAGAAATAGCCATGACCATCGCTTACACCGCCTGTGTCCGTCTCTGTGTGTGTCTGCATTGTATGTAGCATTGTCACTGCACGATAGCTTCAAAACGTTGTAAGTGGTCACGATACAAACTGCCAAGATGGTCTGGTCTGAAATTGAAGCACAATACAACCATTCCATCATAAAAATCAAGCCAAAATAACTAAAAGCCTGTGTAACTGATGGACTGACTGAAACCATTAAACTAATTCACACTTGACCCATAAGTGTACCACTTTTGCCGTCGGATTCTCTGACTCCCCCTTGTATGAGGGGGAGTGAACAAGTGCACACTTCAAGGGTGAAGAGTTAAATAATCAGTATGCAGGAAAGTGCTGCAGCAGAGACTTTCACTACTGGGCTGACTACCTGGCTGCCAAGCCATTCAGCTTTTTTAACCCTATCCTGCCCCTCTCAGCGCCAAAGGTCGCGGCAAGAAGATGGGCCGGGTGAGGTAAAGGAGCTGCCGCCATGGTCAAGGGCAGACAGCCGTGACTGGAGATCCATCCACGATAATAATGTGTCTGTATACGTGTTCATCATTATGGCATAACGTCAGAATGGATCACATGTACCAAGTCAATAAATGAGTCACTCAACCCTGGTACCCCTTTTTGAGAATATACAGAATAAACCTGTCACTTCAAATTAGATGTTGCCACACAATTCAGCCCTGCACTGACCGTTCTACTTTTACTACTGATCGTTTTCCCACATGGTATTGTGGGTATTTCATAAATTCACATAGCCTACTATTACAACAAATTATCATTATTCATATCAACATAGTAGTACACATGACCTTATCAATACACTAGATAACTTGCAAACACTTTCAGTGACAGACGTACAGTCACGAGTCAAAACAACCCACATAGGACTGGGTGTAGCATTGTTAGGTGAAAAAAGACATGAAATCACATTCAGAGAACATAGAAGTGTACGGTATGCAGCTGCACTATGGTGCATTCACGCCAACCAATAACCAACACTTATTCTACATCAGAGTGGCACTTTTCTGCTCTTTGTAAATATCAACAACACAAATGAGGGATTGTTACCATGTAAGGACATTTTCAGCAGTAGCATAGACATGCGAGAAAATAGATCTATATAGAATATGGGCCCCGTGTCGCTCAGTTGGAAGAGCATGATGCTTGCAACGCCAGGGTTGTGGGTTCGTTTCCCACGGGGGGCCAGTATGAAAATGTATGCACTCACTAACTGTAAGTCGCTCTGGATAACAGCGTCTGCTAAATGACTCAAATATAAATGTAAATCTGTAACCATGATGAAGACAGACAGCATTTACAAGTCGCATCGCAAGCATACATTACAGCAAGCCAGAAACTAGAGTAAACATCTTTAATTTAACTCTACATTATTCGGTAGGTAGGCCTCACACCTTACATGTTCATCAATATAATACTATACTTACATATGAAAGATCATTTGGTGTGTGGTGTGGTGCAGGTGAAGACTGATTCTGTATTTACTGCCCTTCGTATAGGTCAGGTCCCTATAATACATCACACAACTTTATTCAAATCTGCGTCCCGATTCTCCAGAAGTGTGCACTTTTACACTTATCCGGTCATGGATTTAACAAAACAGTGGAAACTCCCTCCAGCCGGTGCTTACACCAATCCATTGCTTTTAAAACCATGACAGGGGAGTGTGGAAGTGCAAACTTTAGGAGGAGGATGGAGAATTGAGACACAATAAAAACACAAATTGTGACACCAGTGCATTTCCAAGTTCGCCGTCTCTGCAGTCCAAGTAGGTTTGAGACAGAACAGGGCTTAGGGCTTAGGGGGAAGGGTTTAGGGTCCTTGTGGGGGGGGGGGGGGGAGTGTATGGAGGTAGAGGTCATCACCACAGGTGTGTTTCTCTGATCTCGGCAATCACTTGACTAGCTTTCTGCAAGGCCTGTGGACACAGAGTGGAAAAGCCTGTTTAGATGAGCAAATTCATACAGAAACAAAACACCCCCAGTGATGTCAAAGCTGGAGGTCACAGTTTGTCCCAACATCTGCTATATTCTAGCAGCAGTTAGATCACTTTTCACAGAACTCACTTTTGAAGATGGTTAACACACACTACCAAGCTTCTCATTTGTGGTGCTGGGAGTTACTGCCCCAAAAACACTTCTGCCATATTTCAAACTCCCATAGTTCTGCAACTAATCCCAGGCGTGTATCTTGAGCATGTCTTCAGACTCGGTGAGCAGGTTCTACACACACACACACTGTACCTTGAGCATGTCTGCAGCTTCGTTGCGTCTCTGGGCCATGTCTTCAGACTCAGTGAGCAGGTCGTCCAGCAGACCAGCCTTGTACAGCTGGCCCACCAGTTCACTCTGCAGGCTGTCCTTCACATGGTTCACCAGGAAGTGCATCACCGCCTTGGGCACGCTGCAGGAGGGAGCGCAAAAGGAGAGAGAAGTACACTGAGTGTACTAAACATTAGGAACACCTGCTCTTTCCATGACATACTGACCAGGTGAATGCTATGATCCCTTATTGATGTCACCTGTCAGACGTATATTGTGTATGTGTGCCATTCAGAAGGTGAATGGGCAAGACAATATTTAAGTGCCTTTGAACTGGGGTATGGTAGTGTTGGATTCTAGCTTGAAATACTTGAAGTTGATTACTTTACATTACTTTAAATGAATGTATCTGTTGGGGTCAATGGAGGGTGGATGAGAACCAGGTGTATGGAAAGTTACTGAGTGAGAAAGGG
Source organism: Coregonus lavaretus (assembly GCF_964263955.1). NCBI lineage: Eukaryota > Metazoa > Chordata > Actinopteri > Salmoniformes > Salmonidae > Coregonus > Coregonus lavaretus. Next base: position 24,255 of record NW_028166795.1, read on the forward strand.
GGAGTGCAGAAAGTTGACATTCTGCAGAAGATGTTAGCGTTAAATCTCATGTATCCTATAGAGAGGGGCAAATGGCAACAGTCTGGTTTCAGTCACTGATCAGGTTGGATAGCCGTGGAGTAGGGAGGAGTGAAGAATTCGGACCGAGGTCAGGTCAGATGAAATGACAAGGAACAGTTCTATTACACACACACACCACCTAAGTTCCTGCCTAGCAACAGAGATGTATTGGCTGTCTAAATGTGTAAGGAGGAGACTCCGCCTAATAGGCGGGTATAAATACTTGTGCTGGTGGAAACATGTCTTTGTCTTTTCAGCTGTTTGACCCATTGGGTGAATAAACTTGGTTTGAGCTTTACTAGTCGTCCTTGAGTTTTACTCTGTTTGTCAGAACCTAACAGCAATAGGTGCCAGGCGCACCGGTTTGCGTGTCAAGAACTGCAACGCTGCTGGGTTTTTCACGCTCAACAGTTTCCCGTGTGCATCAAGAATGGTCCGCCACCCTAAGGACATCCAGCCAACTTCACACAACTGTGGGAAGCATTGAGGTCAACATGGGCCAGCATCCCTGTGGAACGCTTTCAACACCTTGTAGAGTCCATGTTCCGACAAATTGAGGCTGTTCTGAGCGCAAAAGGGGGTGCAACTCAGTATTAGGAAAGTGTTCCTAATGTTTTGTCCACTCAGTGTATAGACAAAGGGTGGATGAAAGAGTGAGGGACTTTCTCAATTTCTTAAAAGCAGGTGAAAAGACAACAGTAGAAATTTGATTTCTAGAAATCACAGGAGGGGAGTCTAACAACAGGAAGTAGAACACAGCGGCACCATACCTGTCCTGGATGTTTTTCCTGACGATGAGGAAGTAGGACTTGATAAGCCTCTCGATGACCTCACAGTCCCTCTGCTCTCTGGCCGATAGTTTCCTGGAAACAGGAACTGGCTTGGGGATACAAGGACACAAACAGACCAATTACTGACAACTCAAAAAGTCTGAGGTCATGTGGTTGCTTGGCATTACGTTTTACTCCTAAGAAATAGATTTGTTAGATTTTTTAAAAATGATTTTGTAAAGTAGGCTAAAGCTTTCTGTCTTGATGCTACTACCCACCACATCCAGCAGGTTGACAGCATGGCCCCTCTGTGGGCTGGCGGGGTTAGAGGTCTGGAGCATGGACTTGTCTCCACCCATCCCCTCCTCTCCCTTCTTCAGCATGCCCCTCCAGTTCCCTGTCCCTCCGTCCTGGTCTCCCTGGGGACCACCACCTGCAGTCTGGAGACGGGGAAATAGACACAGACAGCATGGTTAGAGATCATGGCAAGAGGTTTATAATTTTTTCGTTTATTCAACCTTTCATTTATACAGTCTCCTTGAGATTAAAATATCTATTTTATAAAGAGCATCTATTTTATAAAGAACAGCAATCATACACGTGTGACAATGTATTCCTAAAAAGCATGCTTCTCTCCAGGCTGTTACATCAGCCTGTCTGGTATGATGTAACATCTACAGACTATACAGTCCTGTCTGTAGATATACTGAGATTTTGGAACAAACTGCATTCTGACAGCTGCAGGGTCACATATAGTACAAAGCCTTCAGTCCAGGGACCCTTCCTCTGTACAGAAGCACACATGCCGGGAGGAGACACTAGATGGGAAATGTAGTTCATCCTCAGAGGGGTGGGGGACTTTCAATTTATCAAAATACATATTTGTTGGACACTGAAGAGGACTAGAGAAGGGGAACACAGAATTGCCTCATACACAAAGTAGGGTCTTCCGGTCTACAGGGGTTGGGGAGGGGAGAATGAGGGTGGGTTGGGGTCAGGAGGAATTCCATTTCATTTACTTCTGAATTGACGACTGTCAATTTTACTTAAAGTTAACTTCCTAAATTAACTTAATTGAAATTAAGCCTTGGTTGAGTTAGGATGCAGGCAGGCATTGAGTGACACAGGGACACACCTTGGGTCCTTCTCCTTCTGGGGGAGGAAGATCAGTGGGGGAGAGAGACTGACCACCTGGGCCCTTAAAGTACTAGAGAGCAGAGAGAGTGAAAGAGGAAGGAGTGGACAGAAGACTAGAAGAAGTAAAAAGTAGCAGTAGTAGAAATTAACTGAGCTTGGAAAGGGAAAGACATAGGGAAAGGCCTAGGGAAAGACATAGGGAAAGACATAGGGAGCAGAGAGAGTGAAAGAGGAAGAGAGGGGTGAAGAGAGAGCAGAGAGAGTGAAAGGAGTGGACAGAAGACTAGAGGAAGTAAAAAGTAGCAGTAGTAGAAATTAACTGAGCTTGGAAAGGGAAAGACATAGGGAAAGGCATAGGGAAAGGGCAAGGCCTAGGGAAAGGGAAAGACATAGGGAAAGGCATAGGGAAAGGGAAAGGCCTAGGGAAAGGGAAAGGCCTAGGGAAAGGGAAAGGCCTAGGGAAAGGCCTAGGGAAGGGAAAGGCATAGGGAAGGGAAAGGCATAGGGAAGGGAAAGGCATAGGGAAGGGAAAGGCATAGGGAAAGACAGGGAAAGACATAGGGAAAGGAAAAGGCCTAGGGAAAGGGAAAGGGCAAGGCATAGGGAAAGGCATAGGGAAAGGCATAGGGAAAGGCATAGGGAAGGCATAGGGAAGGGAAAGGCATAGGGAAGGGAAAGGCATAGGGAAAGGCCTAAGGAAGGGAAAGGCATAGGGAAAGGCCTAGGGAAAGGCATAGGGAAAGGCATAGGGAAAGGCATAGGGAAAGGGAAAGACAGGGAAAGACATAGGGAAAGGAAAAGGCCTAGGGAAAGGGCAAGGCCTAGGGAAAGGCCTAGGGAAAGGAAAAGGCCTGGGGAAAGGCCTAGGGAAAGGCATAGGGAAAGATAAAGGCCTAGGGAAAGGCCTAGGGAATGACATAAGGAAAGGGAAAGGCCTAGGGAAAGGCAAAGGCCTAGGAAAAGGCATAGGGAAAGGCCTAGGAAAAGGCCTAGGAAAAGGCCTAGGAAAAGGCCTAGGAAAAGGCCTAGGAAAAGGCAAAGGCCTAGGGAAAGGGAAAGGCCTAGGGAAAGGGAAAGGCCTAGGGAAAGGGAAAGGCATAGGACTATGGCTTCTAGTGCTGCTCTAAAGGGTAGACTGGGAGCCATAAAGAAACAGAGAAAACAGTACATTTTGTAGCAATCAAACAAATCCTAACCACATGACAGTCTGTTACCTTATCCCGAGGAACAGATGAGGGCAGCTCTCTCATTCTGTTGCGTCTCTGTTCCTGAGACACAACCACATGATTTCATTAAGTAAAACACTTCATATACTGTATAAGACAATAAGAAAATACTAAATTAAGTCAAATTGAAAGAAGCAGTTTCCAACTTTGTGAACAATGTTCATTACCTCTATGTTGTTGTTCATGAGGCCACAGGCATCAGCAAAGTCAGGGTGTTTGGTGTTAATATAAGCCAACTCGATGGCCACCAGGTTATGAACCTGAAAAGAAAGACAGGAAATTTGATTTGGTACACTTAAGGACAGCAAACAGACAGTATTCTACTATACATTCAATCTATAGGGTTTGTGGGTTATTGTAGTGGATCAGAGAGCATTTACAAACATTTATAATGGCTTATTCATTAAAATTATTCTAAAGTGTAACCGAAAAGACTCACCATCTCATTGGTGACTGGTAACCTTTTCCTGAGGAGGGATGTGACCACTTCTACTATGGCATCATGGAGCTTAGGAAACCTCAACAGCTCCTAGAGAGAGAGAGAGATACAACTCATCACAGAGCTTAGGAAACCTCAGCAGCTCCGAGAGAGAGAGATGCAACTCATCACAGAGCTTAGGAAACCTCAACAGCGCCGAGAGAGAGAGATGCAACTCATCACAGAGCTTAGGAAACCTCAGCAGCTCCGAGAGAGAGAGCGAGAGATACAACTCATCACAGAGCTTAGGAAACCTCAACAGCTCCTAGAGAGAGAGAGATGCAACTCATCACAGAGCTTAGGAAACCTCAGCAGCTCCGAGAGAGAGAGCGAGAGATACAACTCATCACAGAGCTTAGGAAACCTCAACAGCTCCGAGAGAGAGATGCAACTCATCACAGAGCTTAGGAAACCTCAACAGCTCCTAGAGAGAGAGCATCCATCAAGAGCTTAGGAACCTGCAGCTCTCCGAGGAGAGAGATGCAACTCATCACAGAGCTTAGGAAACCTCAACAGCTCCGAGAGAGAGATGCAACTCATCACAGAGCTTAGGAAACCTCAACAGCTCCGAGAGAGAGATGCAACTCATCACAGAGCTTAGGAAACCTCAACAGCTCCGAGAGAAGAGATGCAACTCATCACAGAGCTTAGGAAACCTCAACAGCTCCTAGAGAGAGATGCAACTCATCACAGAGCTTAGGAAACCTCAGCAGCTCCGAGAGAGAGATGCAACTCATCACAGAGCTTAGGAAACCTCAACAGCTCCGAGAGAGAGATGCAACTCATCACAGAGCTTAGGAAACCTCAGCAGCTCCTAGAGAGAGAGATGCAACTCATCACAGAGCTTAGGAAACCTCACAGCTCCGAGAGAGAGAGATGCAACTCATCACAGAGCTTAGGAAACCTCAACAGCTCCGAGAGAGAGAGATGCAACTCATCACAGAGCTTAGGAAACCTCAACAGCTCCGAGAGAGAGATGCAACTCATCACAGAGCTTAGGAAACCTCAACAGCTCCGAGAGAGAGAGATGCAACTCATCACAGAGCTTAGGAAACCTCAACAGCTCCGAGAGAGAGATGCAACTCATCATGAGATTAGGAAACCTCAGCAGCTCCTAGAGAGAGATGCAACTCATCATGGAGATTAGGAAACCTCAGCAGCTCCTAGAGAGAGATGCAACTCATCATGGAGATTAGGAAACCTCAGCAGCTCCTAGAGAGAGATGCAACTCATCATGGAGATTAGGAAACCTCAGCAGCTCCTAGAGAGAGATGCAACTCATCATGGAGATTAGGAAACCTCAGCAGCTCCTAGAGAGAGATGCAACTCATCATGGAGATTAGGAAACCTCAGCAGCTCCTAGAGAGAGATGCAACTCATCATGGAGATTAGGAAACCTCAGCAGCTCCTAGAGAGAGATGCAACTCATCATGGAGATTAGGAAACCTCAGCAGCTCCTAGAGAGAGATGCAACTCATCATGGAGATTAGGAAACCTCAGCAGCTCCTAGAGAGAGATGCAACTCATCATGGAGATTAGGAAACCTCAGCAGCTCCTAGAGAGAGATGCAACTCATCATGGAGATTAGGAAACCTCAGCAGCTCCGAGAGAGAGAGATGCAACTCATCACAGAGCTTAGGAAACCTCAGCAGCTCCGAGAGAGAAAGATGCAACTCATCACAGAGCTTAGAAACCTCAACAGCTCCTAGAGAGAGATGCAACTCATCACAGAGCTTAGGAAACCTCAACAGCTCCGAGAGAGAGATGCAACTCATCATGGAGATTAGGAAACCTCAACAGCTCCTAGAGAGAGATGCAACTCATCACAGAGCTTAGGAAACCTCAACAGCTCCGAGAGAGAGATGCAACTCATCACAGAGATTAGGAAACCTCAGCAGCTCCTAGAGAGAGATGCAACTCATCATGGAGATTAGGAAACCTCAGCAGCTCCTAGAGAGAGATGCAACCCATCACAGAGCTTAGGAAACCTCAACAGCTCCGAGAGAGAGATGCAACTCATCACAGAGATTAGGAAACCTCAGCAGCTCCTAGAGAGCGATGCAACACTCAGTGACTGGCCAGATGACTAGAGTCAAAGCAGTGTTGTTGATGTGAATGTGTGTGTGAACGAACAACCTACCTGTGCTGTAGTTGCTGCAAATCAAATCAAAGTTTATTGGTCACGTACACAGATTTGCAGATGTTATCGCAGTTTCAGCGAACGCTTAAGTGTCTAGCTCCAACAGTGCAGTAATATCTAGCAATACAAAAACCAATACACATCCCCCCCCCCAAATAAATACTACAAATATCAGAACAAGCAGTCAGAGACCAAAATATACATACATACATACATATATATATACATATATATATATATATATATATATATATATATATATATATATATATATATATATATATATATATATATATATATATATATATATACACACACATATATATACACATATATATATTATATAGATAAGCAATAAGGCCCTAGGGGGTGTGGTATATGGCCAATATACCACGGCTAAGGGCTGTTCTTATGCACAATGCAACGCGGAGTGCCTGGATACAGCCCTTAGCCGTGGTATATTGGCCATATACCACAAACCCCTGAGGTGCCTTATTGCTATTATAAACGGGTTAACAACGTAATTAGAACAGTCAAAATAAATGTTTTGTCATACCCGTGGTATGAGTGTGTAAAGCTGTCATCAAGGCAAAGGGTGGCTACATTGAAGAATCTCAAATATAAAATATATTTTGATTTGTTTAACACTTTTTTGGTTACTACCGGTAGATGATTCCATATGTGTTATTTCATAGTTTTATAATAATATGCCATTTAGCAGATGCTTTTATCCAAAGCGACTTACAGTCATGTGTGCATACATTTTTACGTATGGGTGGTCCCGGGGATCGAACCCACTACCCTGGCGTTACAAGCGCCATGCTCTACCAATTGAGCTACAGAGGACCACGTCTTCACTATTATTCTACAATGTAGAAAATAGTAAAAATAAAGAAAAACCCTGGAATGAGTAAGTGTTCTAAAACTTTTGACTGGTACTGTATATTACACACACGCTGGCCAGTTCATTAGGTACACCACCCCGTTCACGAAAATTGATCGCTCATACAGACAGTTAGTCACATGGCTGTGGCTTGTTATATAAAGCAGGCAGACATCGAGGCATTCAGTTACTGTTCGATTTAAAGTTAGAATGGTCAAAAACGAGTGGCCTAAGCGACTTTGAGCGTGGTATAATCATCGGTGCCAGGCATGCCGGATCCAGTATTTCACGCACGACAGTGTCTATGGTTTACCGAGAATGGTGCGAAGAACTTGGTGATCCTTGTCACAGATGAGCTATTGCAGCAGACGACCAAATCGGGTTCCACTACTATCAGCTAAAAACAAGCAGAAGCAGCTCCAGTGGGCACGTGATCACCAACATTGGACAACTGAGTGGAAAAACGTTGCCTGGTCCGACTCTCAGTTACTGTTGATTCATGCTGATGGCAGAGCCAGGATTTGGTATAAGCAGCATGAGTGCATGGACCCATCCTGCCTGGTGTCAACGGTACAGGCTGGTGGCGGTGGTGTACCGCTGTCCAATCTGCAGCAACTGAGTGATGCTATCACGTCAGCATGGACCAACATCCCTGTGGAACTTTTTATGACTGGTACAATCCATGTCCTCCGAAGAATTCAGGGGGTTCTGGAGGCAAAGTGGGGCCCGACCCGGTACTAGAAGGGTGTACCTAATAAACTGTCCGGTGAGTGCAACGTGTGTAAAGAAAGAATTGACAGTATATGAATAGAAAAGGTGTGTACAGCAGTAGTTATATAGGATGAGCAATGACTATAATACAGTATATACATATAAAGTGGGTTAAACAGTATGTAAACATTATTAAAGTGACCAGTGTTCAATGACTATGTACATAGGGCAGAAGTCTCTAAAGTGCAGGGTAGAATACTGGGTGATAGCCAGCTAGAACAGTGACTAAGGTTCAGGGCAGGGTACTGGGCGGAGGCCGGCTAGTGGTGACTGTTTAACAGTCTGATGGCCTGGAGATTTAAGTTTTTCAGTCTCTCGTTTCCAGCTTTGATGCACCTGTACTGTCTCCGCCTTCTAGATGGTAGCGGGGTGAACAGGCCGTGGCTTGGGTGGCTGAGGTCCTTGATGATGTTCTTGGCCTTCCTGTGACACCGGGTGCTGTAGAGGTACTGGAGGGCAGCCAGTATACCCCCGGTGATGCGCAGGGCTGACTGCATCACCCTCTGGAGAGCCCTGCGGTTGCGGGCAGTGCAGTTGCCGTACCAGGCGGTGATACAGCCCGACAGGATGCTCTCAATGGTGCATCTGTAGAAGTTTGTGAGGGTCTGAGGTTGAAGAGGCGCTGTTGTGCCTTCTTCACCACGCTGTCTGTGTGAAGGGACCATTTCAGGTTGTCAGTGATGTGCACGCCAAGAAACTTGAAGCTTTTGACCCTCTCCACTATAGCCCGTTGATGTGGATGGGGGCATGCTCTCTGCAGTCTCCTGTAGTCCACAATCAGCTCCTTAGTTTCGTTGACGTTGTGGCAGAGGTTATTTTTCCTGGCACCAGTCCGCCAGGGCTTTCACCTCCTCCCTGTAGGCTGTCTCATCGTTGTTGGTAATCAGGTCTACCACTATTGTGTGGTCAGCAAACTTCATTAAGTTGGAGACGTGCGTGGCCCCCATGTTGAGGATCAGCGTAGCAGAGGTGTTGTTGCTTACCTTCACCACATGGTGTGGGCCCAATTACACAAGGAGGGGTTCAAACCCAGGGCCCTGAGCTTAGTGATGAGCTTGGAGGGCACTATGGTGTTGAAGGCTGAGCTGTGGTCGATGAACAGCATTATTACATAGGTGTTTATCTTGTCGAGGTGGGATAGGTCAGTGTGATGGCGATTGTGTCGTCCGTGGATCTGTTGGGGCGGTATGCAAATTGTAGTGGGTCTAGGGTGTCGGGTAAGGTAGAGGTGATATGATCCTTAACTAGCCTCTCAAAGGACTTAAAGATGACAGAAGTGAGTGCTACGGGGCGAGTCATTTAGTTCAGTTACCTTCGCTTTCTTGGGTACAGGAACAATGACTGGGATAGGGAGAGAATGAATATGTCCGTAAACACTCACGCTCTGAAGACGCGGCTTGGGATGCCGTCTGGGCAGGCAGCCTTGTGCGCGTTAACACACTTAGTCCAGGGACTGAACGTTAGTGAGTGATAAACTGAGAGGCGGTGGATGGTATGCACGCCGCCGGAGTCTGACTAGGGCCCCACTCCTTCTACCTCTTCTCCGACGTCCCCCGGGATGACTAGAGCTGCCTCCGGAAGTTCAAAACAAAGGATCCAGGTCAGGGAAGTCAACATTTCTGCTCACATTTCTGGTAAGTGACCGCCAATCTAATATCCAAAAGTTATTTCCGGCTGTAGGTAAAAATACAAGAAACATTTTGAGCAAATAATGTAAGAAATAATACAAAAAAAAAAAAAAAATACTGCAAAGTTGGCTAGGAGCTAGGAACAAGGCGACCGTGTCTGTTGGCCACCATCTTGCCAAAACGGAGTGTACTTACCTGTGTGCGTGTGTGTGTGTGTGTGTGTGTGCACGTGTCCCTCTACCTGTGTGCTGTAGTTGCTGCAGTGCTGGATGATCCTCTGCATCTCCTCGTGAACCAGCTCCACACAGCGCAGGCTGGGCTCCTCCAGTCTCTTCACCTGTCTCTTCACCAGCAGCTCAAATGACACCTCGGGCACAAACAGGGCAGGCCGCGGGCCCTACAGAGAGAGAGAGAGAGAGAGACTACATTACCCAGCAGTCTCTGGCTAACACACAACTCTGTCACTGTTAATTTTCTTGAGAGAAAGTAAATGTGTCTTTTTCTGCTTTGAACTCAAGCTAAACCATCAACCTTAACCCTAAAACAGATGTGTCAAACGGATCATCAAAACGCTGAACATTCCATCATTGTACTTGAAATGAACATGGATCCCAACATATGTGAGGCTCTACAGAGCACACAACTCACTGTAGCATTCCTAATAGCTGTTAGCACGTCTATGGTGGTCAGACCTCCCAGCGGGTCTACGGACTCCAGCGTCCGACCAAACGTCTCATGGAAAATATAACAGATTCGTGCTCCACCACACCTGAAAGAGAACAACAATTTTGTCATTTTGAGAGCTTGGGACTATAAGGTTCTATCTGCATTTGTAAAAAATTGAGTTGACAGCCTTGTTCTTCCTATATAGTCATCTAAATACCCCAATTGTTATGTAAAAAATATATAAAAATTGCTGACATTCAAACCAATGGGGTTTTGGAACTTTAAAGCCAATTATCTCAGAACCATCTTTTTGCAGATAGAACCTTATAGTCGCAAGCTTTCGATTTGTAACTGAAAGATCAAAGTAGTAGACTAGTTAATCTAGCCTAACTAATCTACCACCTCCTACATTGGACTGCAAAAGCATCCAATTGTTTTACTTGTGATGCTCAATTTGTACTGGCGCCACCTTCTGGCAACTAGTAGAGGTGCAAGGATGTTTGAAAGAGGTTATTTCCATGCTTCCTGCTTTTCTCTTCATATAAATGGGAAAAAAACACTAAAGAGTAGGAATTCACCCCTTTTTTTAAGAGAAAGAAGAGTAAGTTGCTCACAGTTCTGTTGTCTCTATGTACTTGGCGGTGCCCTCGATGGTGTGGCAGTACTCTGCAGCGAACTTGGTGATGAGCTGCAGCAGAGTAGAGCTCTGGTCCTCTACAGGTTCACCGTAGCTACTCAGCAGGGACTGGTACTGGGACGCCAGCACATTGATACGAGTCTTCAGCTCCGGGAGACAGTCTCTAATGTGGTGCATCAACAACCTGGCAACAAAGAGAAGAAGAAGAAGAAAAAAGAAACAGACAACATGATGTCGTCCACAACGAAAGTGACTCGTTAGAGTGACATTACACTCCAAAATCAGAAGTTGGTCAAACGGTTTCAAACCTCAAAAGTTGTCTTCTGTTGAGGCCTTGTTTTTCCTAATACGTTTCTATTTTCATACCTGTTCAACGTTCTGGCCAAGTATTTGGTTCCATTTCTGTTGGCGAGGGAGGGGTACTTCTTCTGTAGGAAGGCATATTCATCACGGATGGCATCAGCCACTGACTTCTTATTGTTGATGTCAAGCTGACTCCTTGGAAAAATAAATAAGGGTGGGACTGTGAGTTTTTTGATGACATTGTAGCGTTAAAGAACATTCTAAACCTTTTTCCATTTTGATCCTGAGTGACTGTTGGCTTCTAGCACCCTTCGATACACGAGGACAAGGAGAGTAAATTCTCTCCCTTCAAAATATATGCAGGATTTCCCAGAAGGCTGAAGTTCTGCTCTATTCAACATGTTAGAGACTGAAGTGTATTTTGTAAAGGTGCAGACCTGTTGACCACTCCTATGAGGCCCAGTTTGACAGGGATGACTCGGCCCATCAGTACGTCCATGGCATCTGTCCCAGCATCCATCAGGTCCAGTTTGGTCACCACAGCCAACGTCCTCCTGCCTACACACAGCGACACAAACAGCAGAACTCGTATTCATAAAGCGTATCAGAGTAGGGGTGCTGATCTAGGATCAGGTCCCCCCATCATGAGAAACTCCTGGCCCTACATCCAGGTAATCAAGGGGTTTTCGCAGTCAGTGTATCCTACATCCAGGTAATCAAGGGGTTTTCGCAGTCAGTGTATCCTACATCCAGGTAATCAAGGGGTTTTCGCAGTCAGTGTATCCTACATCCAGGTAATCAAGGGGTTTTCGCAGTCAGTGTATCCTACATCCAGGTAATCAAGGGGTTTTCGCAGTCAGTGTATCCTACATTCAGGTAATCAAGGGGTTTTGGCAGGCAGGGGGATCCTACATCCAGGTAATCAAGGGGTTTTGGCAGGCAGGGGGATCCTACATCCAGGTAATCAAGGGGTTTTGGCAGGCAGGGGGATCCTACATCCAGGTAATCAAGGGGTTTTGGCAGGCGGTGTTTCCTACATCCAGGTAATCAAGGGGTTTTAGCAGGCGGTGTATCCTACATCCAGGTAATCAAGGGGTTTTGGAAGGCGGTTTATGCCATGGCATTTCTGATATAAGGATTAAAAGATTGAGAAACCACTGTAGGAGACAGCCAATTGAGATTAACAGAGAGAGAGCGGGAGAGAGGGAGTGGGAGAGCAAGAGAGAGAGAGCGTATGGAAGAGAGAGAGGCAAAGAGAGAGAGACCGTCAGCTACACACAAAGAGAAGAAAGAAAGTGAGACCGAGCGAGAAAAAGAGAGAAAGGTGTTTACCATCAGGGTCGACCTCGCGCGCCACTTTGAGGGCCTCTGAGGTGGCCATGTCTGTGTTGGCAGCAGTCACAGCCAGGATGATAGAGTTGGGGTTAGAGATGTGCTTCACGATCAAGTCTTTGATCTGCACCTCTATGTCTTTGGGCTGGTCTCCCACCGGGACCTGGGTAGACATACACACACTGTCAACGTAGCCTGCTCATATCATATTTCAAACCATACTTGGGGTTCTGTCTCCTTCAATGTACCTGGAAAGAGAGATGGTTCAGTGAACCATGCTTACAAGACGAGTAACCTTGCCTGAGCTCTGAAGACTTGCATTACCTCCCAGAGCTAATGCCTTTAGCTCAGCAGGCTAACTAAGTTTTGTGGTGGGTTCAAACCAACTCGATCAGCATTTACATTTGAAATAAAAAGGCTTTTCTTTCTGTGTACCTTTGTGATACCTGGCAGATCCACCAGCGTGAGGTTGACTACGTGAGGGGAGAAGATTTTCAGGTGTATGGGCTCATCAGTGATTCCCTGGAAGAAAACAAACAGAAATGTCAGTTTAGCAGTTGGCAATGATAACAAGTGTTTGACATTGTTGGGGACTACCTTTGCACCAAATTATTTTGTTGTTGACATACCTTGTTATTGCCAGAAACTCTTTCCGTTTCAGCTTCGATCTCGAGCCTGATGTCGTCGAAGTCTGTGTAGATCTAAAAACAAAGCAAATTTGACCTTAATGGGCACTGTGTGGAATAACAAATGATTACATTAGGGTTTATATACTATAGCTGCATATGACACATGACATCAATTTAAATATGATCTGGACACAACATCAAAAGAAATGTAATCTGATCTTACAAATGTAAGCATGAAGATAAGAAAAAAACAATCCTCTATCAGCCACAGAATCAATGCAATTTACAGTATAGCACGTCACAAGGCCTTCTCTGTTCCTGACGCGTGCTTACATCTTTCTAGCCTGTGACTGAGAGAGGGTTTGTGGCTGATCATGTGACTTAGAGAAAGTTCCTCTACAGACACAAAACATCTAGCTATTCCAATATGAACTCCGTGAATAAATAAACACAATAGCCCAGGGTTTCCCAAACTCAGTCCTGGAGCCCCCCCCCCTGGGCACACGTTGTGGTTTTTGCCCTAGCACTTCACAGCCGATTCAAATAATAATCAAAGGCTGATGATGAGTTGGTCATTTGAATCAGCTGTGTAGTGCTAGGGCAACAACCAAAACGTGCACCCAGGGAGGGCCCCAGGACCGAGTTTGGGAAACCCTGCAATAACCTACCGTGTGTTTATATCTGATTAGGTTTATCAAATATTTAAGCTGCGTGTCTATTTGTGGCAGTGAACGGGAACTCCACTGAGAAGAACAGAAAGCTGAAGGAGTGCTTTGCTTAGTCAGCAACCTGCTGGCTTTGAACCAACACAGAGACTACCTCGGAGGCATTTTTAGCACTGAGACATAGCCTACCTTGTTTTTGGTGTGTAGAAATTTGCCCCATTCCTCTCCGTCGACGCCTGTGGGAATATAACAAGGCAGTCTCAGTCTATCTGCCAGATGTCATTTGGAGTGGGCCCTAGTAGCCTGCTCTTAGGGACAGTTTCGCAGACACAGATTAAGCCTAGGGCTAGACTGAAAAACTATTTCAACGGGGACTCTCCATTGTACCCGATTTTAGTCAAGGTCTAGGCTTCATCTGTGTCTTGGAAACCGGCACATGGTGTTGTTATTAAACTGTCATCATGTTGACTGGTGTCTAAAGGGAGGATGTAGACCTATTTGTTTGTTCAGCTGGGATGGGAATACATTCTGCGGGCCGATAAACCAGAGGCATATGGCCAGAGATTTGAACACACAAACAATACAGTGAGAAATGTTGTTTTTGACAAAAGCAAAGAAAATATGCCTGCTGTGAGAAAAGACAGAGAAGCATGGTTGGTGCATTATGGGAAACACAGGAATAGGCATTACTACTACCTAGCTACCAAACACCTTTCATAAACAAAACTAATAATGCACGTATTAGTTGGATTAATTCAACTGAAATAATTACTTACCAAACTATGAAAACCAAATAAACAGGGTGGTGGCTCAGCTGTTAGTTAGCTATAAGCAGTTTGTTTGTTTTTCAGCATATTTAAAATGGGCGTGAATTGGAACATAAAATGTTATTTGCCCTTAAGGGCCATACTTACCACCAACTAAGTTATGACACTGTGACCATGCACTCCAAAATAGTTTTTCTTAGACGTCCTTTCCTCATACAGAAAATCAAGTGTTTTGTCTGAATCAGAGTTTGACCTTATTGGACTTGATTCGCTGAATCAAGCTAAACCACAAGGTTTGGCAGCTTCATTTAGCCAGAAAAACAAAAGGCTAATAGGCAGGATGGGAGAGGGGCAAAACGGGGCCAGCAGAAAGAGGTAGGCCTAGACTAGAGTAAGAAGCTGCTGATTGGACACAGACAACAGGCAATATGGGAACAAGGAAAAGGAGACCTTTGTAAAGGCGCATGTTTCTCCAGGCATTGGGGTCTGTGGTTCAGAAGAGATCAGATGACAGGAGAGAGGGGTTAGTAGTTAGCCTAGATGCTAGCTGCAGCTCCTGCTTCATGGCCATCTGCAGCAATGCAGTATTTTACGTCATCCTTCATGTCGTGACCATTCCCAGCAGCAGGGCAGACTCAAGCACTAAGCCTATAGTGCAGAATGTCTCAAACGAGGCAAGGTTTACTACATTTGTCATTCTATTGGGGAAAGCCTAATAGTGGCATATCTCCAACGACATAAGCTGGTTTTGCGTTTAAATGTCTTGGATGTCATTGTGGATAGAGTATCTTGACATTGCACGTTGTTGTGACTTGGTGGCTATTTAAGAACATTCAGGTTCCTGTAGAATTTAAATAGATAAGGGAAACCACGTTGAAGGTTATATGCCTAATTTACGGCTAGATACTTGCTAGCTAGCCCACTGCTGTGACTGCAGACTTCATTAACTGCTGAGTTGACATGGCACTTCTCACAGTCCAACTGAATCATGCACCATGACATTATTCCTGGTGCAGTCATTCATAACAACATGTCCTGGCCTAAGCCGCTCTACCAGACTTCTTCTTCTAGAAAAGGCTGGCCAACCAGAGTCAGAAACACACAGGCACACAGAGCATCAAAACACAGCATATCACACAAACCTAGATCACACACAAATGAACAGAGAAAGTCACAATAGGACACGCATTCAACTAGAGTGGTTTAAATAGTAATCTGAGGAGTGGAGACATGAGAGGGACAGGAAGGATTACAACAACACCACCACCTGTTAGAGAGACACAGAGCAGCCGCCAGCAGAATGTCGCTTTCTCAAAGTTCACAGGTTTTTTAGAAACCCTGGTTGGAGGATTTCATTCCAGAATCAGAAGGAAATAGCCTAAGCAGAGAGGGAATACTCCAACCAGGGTTTCTGAAAAACATGGGAACTTTGATGAGAAGCATCCCAGAATTGTACAACCCTAGAGCAGTGACGGAGTGTCGTGTTTCACAGTACCATTCTCCTCGCTGGTCTTCCTGCGGTCCTCTGGGTCCACGTGGACCAGCTGGAGGATGAGGGGCCGACGGGTGACGACGCCAGTACCCCGGGGCAGAAGGTCTCTGCCCACCAGAGCCTCTAGCACTGAACTCTTCCCACTGCTCTGGAGACAGAAACACAGGCAGAATCAGTTACAATACAAAAAGTAAACGTGAGCTGGTAAACAACACAAGTCAGCATCACTTACAAAGTACAACTGAGGCTACGCAAGTGTGAAATCTTTCCACAACATTGATTTGAACCTGCCTGATCTCACCTCAGCTGCGCCTGGCTGTAGTTGACCTATTTTAGTTTGCGCTCGGTCATGTGGTAAAAATAGAACTGAAAGAGACAGGGATTTCAAGGATTTTTCAAATGAACCCCTCTTTGTGAATCTGTCCTTTGAAAAGCAGTAACAAGACAATGCAGACACACTCTGGAGGCCAGATGATTGGGGAAACATCCTATGGCTGCCTTCTTGTCACCGTGGCACTTTCGGTTCAGAGGTTGCCAAAGGGCTGAGACAGTGACATCCTCTTAGCAAATCAGTGGAAGTAAACATGCCTGGGAGGGGATGGCTGCTACTGTAAACCTGTTATGCAACACCTACAACAGCTGTGTGGAGAGTGGGTACAGGTGTAGCCTATTTCATGTAGTTCATCTCTGTTCATCTAGGCAAATGGATGGTAATTCAAGAAATAAGACAAAGCAGATGCCTTGGAAGACTTCAATTATGTTCACATTTATTGAAAAATATTCAAGTCTTCCAAGGCTAGGAGAAGAATGGATACCAGTGACAGTGTAAACTACCCAGAACAGTGTAACATGTCAATTTAATGACTTGATTTTTAAAATCACCTCTAACTAGTTGTTTGCTTGACTTTGGTCACGGCTTATGACACCTGCGGATTAACATAGTAGTATGTTACATGGGTACGGGGTAGTTAGCCAGGTTGCACTGCCTGTCAAATTCGCGCTAGCTAACTATACAGCTGCTCACAATAGTGCTAACTAGCTAGCTAAAAATCTAACTAGCGTGATAGTAGCTAGCCAGAGCTAATTAACTAACGTTAGATAACCTTTCCTTGAAAACAGAGCACACGTAACCACATTTATATGTTCCATGAGTGGAACTGCGTGATAGACCGCAGTAGCTACCTAACGACGTAAGAGTGAATACAACTGGTTAAGAAACTCTGTGGCGAGAGCATGCTAGCTAGCTAGCTGGCTGGCTAGCGATTCTTACCTGCGTTCCAACAACAGCAATCTGCGGCAGCTGGATAATGTCCGCGCCAACTGTATTAAACACATCTTGTAATTTGTTGATGACAGGGATAAGGGCCTCCATAGCTCTGAAAAGGCTGTACCTGTCAAATAAATGGACTAACTAGCCAGCTACCCTGCTAAACACAGGCACAAAGTCATTCAGTGTCCCCCACACCGCCACAATTTACCCCGCCCAGAGAACTGCGCACACAATAATTCAGCGTTGCATTATGGGACTTTGAGTTTTTACATAGGGAAACATCAAAGGAACAGGAAGAAAAATAAACATGTACAAAAATAAACTACATTTACAAGTGTTGACATCATGATGGACCAATGTTACTATAGCTAGGTTTCCATCCAATTGGCGACAGATTTTCAGTGGTGCACAGATAGAACAATGAGACAGATATTTCACCGGATGTATAAATGTGAAGCATCCGGTTGGTGGTTCCACTCACTACTAAATATGGTGGTGAGAGGAAGCCCAGTGGCCGGCAGTGGGAGAAGATGGAGCGAGATTTCCTCATCAATGGAACATTTGATCTCAATACAGTTTTCTGTTTCTAAAACTAAAATATGTTATGAACAGAGTGGACAAATTTTCGTAGACTTTATCCTTTGCCAAAGTTTACAAAAATTGCGTTGTTTAGGAGTGCAAGGGCGAATTGAGTTATTGCACACGCGCACTTCAGAGTAGGCGTTCCCTAACGGAAAACGTGCTAGAACGCGCCAATAGACTCTCGTTAGCTCATGCTTGTCTCTGCCCACCTCCTTGCTTGCTCTGCCCACTATGATTAATTTGCTCCCATTGGAAACGACAGGCTGTGCTCTATCTTGGGTTAGAAATAGACATCTTTGAGTGGTGTTTCCACCAAATGGACTTGTTGCAGATAACAATCAGTACATGATGACGTAGTGCACACAAAATGTACTTTTTCCGCTTAAATGTATATGTTCCGAATAAAAACCTAAATTCAATGTATTGCCATCACATTTTAAACTACGGATTAGTTGTTACGAAAACTGTTGCGTTAAATAGCAAATATGCCTACTCTGGTTTTGGCACGTGCCAACAGGTCGCAGATACAGTGCGGGAAGGCTGTGCTGGTAGGCTAGTCTACAATTTTTTCTTTTATTTAACCAAGCAAGTCAGTTAAGAGCAAATTCTTATTTACAATGACGGCCTACACCGGCCAAACTCGGACGACGCTGTGCCAATTGATACAGCCTAGAATCGAACCAGGGTGTCTTTAGTGACGCCACTGGCACTGAGATGCAGTGCCTTAGAGCGCTGCGCCACTTTGGAATAAGATTATGGATGAGAGCAAGAATATTTGTCAAACGGCAGTCAAGCATCGATCATCATAAGACGCTCGATATTTATTGGAAAGCAGCATCAAACTCATCACCGTGCACTTTCGCCACCCTGTGAAGTTCATTACTTATTTCATCAAGCCTAATAAACTGCTTGGTTTCCCCGAGTGTAGTAGGAGGACCACACACCGTATAATCGCGACTCCAAATGTACTTCTATACGATAATCAATATTTGCGCATATCGCAGTTTCCACCGCCATTTCCCGCCGAATTAATTTTACGGACACAATGATCCCATGTCGAACGAACAAATTATTTGGAGGCATTTATACAATTCAATTTTATATATGACATGACTACTAGCAACAACAAAAAACTGTTGATGAAAACATGGTTCGAGAGAGCAAATTCATTTTCCAAGACTAGGGAACTAGGTAAATAGGGAGTGGGTACCAAAATATTTAGGCATTGATTCATGCATTTACAGAAAATCAGGGTTAGGACTGCCCAAGGAATTTCCTTGGCACTACCCCAATAAAAGTGTTTGCAGAGAAAATTCTACTTGGGGTGTGCAAACCTGCTACACTTCTGACAAAGAATGGCACAATTCCACAGAATTAAAAATACACATTGTTTATTTCCACATCTTTTTTTTTTTTTTTTACATTTTCAGGGCGGGCCCATACCCTATTTCCAGTCAAGGTAACACACATTTTATCCATAGGATTAAAATAATGAAAGTGCATACATACATCAACATATCACAATGACAATGCCAGCAAGTAACAGTGGCAAAAAATAATAATAAAAAGAGGAGCTGGCTTTAAAATATTGCACAACGTAAACTTGGGCACATATTCATAAAGCGTCTCAGAATAGGTGTTCTGCTGATCTAGGATAAGTTCCGCCTGACCATGTAAATGTTATTCGTTTTGATCTAAAAGGAAAAATGTATTCATCATAAGCACTCCTACTCAGAGACCGTTTCTGAATTCAAGCCCAGGAGAACAGATAGTTCTAGTCTACAGACTAGTGAAACATGAGGTAACGGGGTGGTTATGAGGTGTTGGATGAACAACACTGGATTTTATTTTACACCAATGTTTAGCTTATACATTCAAGTGGTCCATGCAGACAGGAGGAGAGATGTTAAAGTTCCTCTGGAGTGAAAATCATAACAATGTAGCTAGCTACATCAACAGCAAGTAGTTTACATTTTGTTATTTTTGTAGATCTGAATATATTTTTTCCTAATTTTAACTAAAAGTGGCAAGCATCCCTTACCACAACAGAAAAAGTGAACTTCAGGCAGCATCAAAATGCTGCATTACGGTTTCACTAAATGTTCTGAGGGAACATTTTGCTGACATTGTTCTCCATTTATCAAGCAGAAGCAAACCTGTCACAGTGTCATTGTCCACAACGTTTAGTTCCAACTAAAGGCTGCTGGATTCACACAATGGAGCCATGGGCTATACAAAACACTACATGCACAAAGAAAAGGTATAGGTTGGGGAGTGGTAGTAGTTACTGAAACTTTTTGGCTGACGAATTACAATAACAATGCTCAAGTGAAAACATTCTTTCATGTTTTTTTTCTTTTTTTTTCTCATGGACAAATGAATGTGCTTAAGGCAACA
The DNA here is from genome assembly GCF_964263955.1 of Coregonus lavaretus. Classification (NCBI taxonomy): domain Eukaryota; kingdom Metazoa; phylum Chordata; class Actinopteri; order Salmoniformes; family Salmonidae; genus Coregonus; species Coregonus lavaretus. The sequence continues at coordinate 44,088 of NW_028166795.1, forward strand.
ATACTGACACTATGTTCCCTTGCATCTTTAGGTTTGCAAGGGACTATATAATGAATAACTGAAAAGCTTTTCCTCAAAAAGCCTATGTAAATATTAAGGGGGTTACCAAATATACGGTACGTACACACATATATATATATATATATTAGACTTCCTTAACACTACCTAAACAATATTTTACTCTACAACATTCAAATTTCTAACTATACTGTGAGCGATATGCTTCAAAAGCTTTTCAGTGCTTGAATTAATTGTTAAAAAATTACAAACTGAGTGTGCTAAAAAGTGTTTTCATTAGCTACTTTGACTCAACAAAACAGCAATGAACAAGACTTAGGTCACAGCAGCAACAAAAACAGCTGGCTCCCACCCACCACAGGTGCCTACCCATATGCAAGCTGTGGCAGGGTCATGTTCATTAGGGCACAACATAGATAAACATTTCAAAATGTTATGCAACGGAAAACAAGCCTTTCTTATTGGACAAGTTCAGATAGTACCTCCCCATTTCAGGCTGCTTTTTTACGTTTCGTGCCTGATGAACACGACCCAGGGTACCTGGATACCGACAAGACCTCTGTCCTCAGGAGCCAGAGCAGTCAGTGTACGTGGTGACCATGTTCCCCCTGCGCTGTGTCACTGTTCTGCAGTGTTGCTTCGTTGTAGTACCCTGAAATGTGCTCTCCGTCCGCTTAGTAGTGTCCCTGTCAAAGGTAAACATCTTCTCCATGTCGTCAAACATGTCATCAAAGCCACCACCACCTGCTGCTCCAAAGGCCCCCTGGAAGTGTCTCTTGTGTCTGTTGTGGTGGGCCTCCTGGTGGGTCCGGAAGTGGTCCTCGAAGTGCCTTTGGTGATGTGCGTGCCGGTTCTGGCTGTAAATATCAAAGTCCTTGAACACGTCGTTGAAGTTGAAGGGCTGGTGGATGTTTGGACCGTTTTGGTCTTTGGTTCCGTCATTATAGAATGTGCCGTGACCAAACTGGTCGTACTCCTGTCTCCTCTTCTCGTCTGATAATGTTTCATATGCTGCAGATGACAAGTGCAAGAAAAGGTTTCAGATCATAGCAATGATTCTATTAGCAGTACAGTGTTAAAAACACTAGTTTTGCGCAACAGTGAGGTAATTCAGCTACAACACAATAAAATAAACACGCTGGAAGGAATGTGTGAAGATGGACATTTTTACATAAATAAAATACACTAAAGAGTAAAGAAGTAATAACCTTACTATAAATGGGAATATTTAAGATGACCAAAGTTCATATTTAGTTTAGAGTGATCAACACAATGTTTAGCATATTTTGGAGTTTCTTTAATGCACATCATTTCCAGTGTTACACTCAAGGTGCGGGTTGATGGTCACAAGACTTGAAGCTGAATGTTGTTATGGATTACTCTCATATCTGTTGATAGTGATTGACTCCAGACTGGAGG